>NC_092507.1:97677280-97962495 GCF_047511675.1 Marmota flaviventris
AAAAAAAGAAGCTTTCTGAAAAAAAGGGAATGGTTTTGGATGGGGAGACAGAAATGAGCCCTTGCTTCCTAGGAACTGATTATTATTATTATTTTTTTTTTTTGAGATGTAAACTTTTTAGAGACACATTGCATAACAGTTTGAATTAATGTTACTGAATATTTAAAATTTTGGAAACAGTAAGGTTTATTTTGTGGTTTTGATTATAATGAAAATTAAAAAAAAACACATAAAAGATAACTGCAACATTTTTCAAACTACATTTAAAATAATGTGGTCTTTATTTTATAAATAATAACAAACTCATCAGTATACAAATGATGGGCATGCATGTAATCTCAGCTACTAGGAAGTCTGAGGCAGGGGAATTGCAAATTCAAGACATCCTCAATAACTTAATGAGAACCTCTCTCCAACTATGAGTGAAAATGAGCTTGAGGTGTAGTTCAGCATTAGAGTATCACTGCCATCAATCCCCATTACATTTACATATAGAAAACTTCAATTTCCACGTACATGGGCAGAATGAAAAGCCATCAAGATAAAATACAAAAGTCATAGACAAAAGAGGCTTAATATTTATACAAGCAAAAGCACATATAACATTTTTGGCAATTCAAACAAGAGTCATGCATATCTTAATTTGTGAAGCAATTAACTTATATGAGGAATCCCCGTCCATAACATGGATCCTACTGTACACAATGAAAAAAATAAGAAAAAAAAACAACCAAACAAACTGTAAATAACCAGAGATGTATTATTTTACAAATCCTCTTATTCAACTACAACTTACACCATCTCTCAAAAGAGCAGTCTTTGTCCATCTTGACTTTCATTCCTGACAGATAATTTCACAGAAAATCCATTACACATATTTAGAAAGAACTCTGATAAGGAAGTTTTAGTGAAAAAAAAATGTACAAATAAGATTAAAGAAACTGACTTATGATAGTAATGTATTACAACGGGCTGACCTAGAGATCTCCATAAATGTGCAAAACTTTCCTGCAAATAATGGAAGAGGGTCTGGCATTGTAGAGTAGTGGTAGAGCACTTGCCTAGCACATATAAGGCCCTGGGTTCGATCCTCAGCACCACATATCAATAAATGGGAAATTCATTAACAACTAAAAAAATATTTTAAAAATTATGGAAGAGCCGTCAGATAATATTGACAATAATATGGTAAGGGGAGGGTTTTGTTGTTAATTTGAATGTATGGAGACATTACTGGAGGAAAAGCAAGAGCCTAGATAATTTTAAATCACAAAACACAGAACAGGTTCTTCTATGATAAAAAGAGAAAGAAATCAAAGCTTCTCAAAAATGTTTTCTGCTGTATAACGTCTCAATCAACCTTTTTGAATTTAGGCTTCCTCCTCTACCTCAACTATGTCCTCTGCTATATGTGGGTCACAATATTTGACATCACTGCATTCCTCTAAGTCAACCATATGTCAAGTGAAGATTATATATCATGCCAACAAAGGAAAACATTAAGGATGAAAAGAAACATCATTAACATTTTCTTGTCAGCACCAAGAACTACCCCATCTTTTTTATTGAAAGCATGAATCTGAAACTCATTCTTATGGTGAAGTTCCCAAAAGATATACTTCAAGCGAAAAAAAAATGAATAATGATAATTAGGAATTTTGAAAGAAAGTTATGCTCACCCACAAATACCAGGTTGCTGCAGGTCTCCAACATCACTTCTCTATATAAATTCTGCTGAGCAGGATCCAGGCATTCCCATTCCTCCTCAGAGAAATCAATGGCCGCATCCTCGAATGTCAATGGCTCCTGAAATAAAAATTATTAGATCAATAGAACATGGACCAAACCATTATTCAGTTTTAATTGGAATTAAGAGTAGAACTGACTGTCATGTAGGAGAGTGACTTTAATTATGTAATAATATACTTTCCATTATCTAATTCAGAGGAAAATACATAAGTCCAAAAACAGTATGTATATTCCACATCAGAGTGAAGTGAAGGATATATACCATAATCCAAGCACTGAATAAAAGCCCAACTCCTAACTCTTCTGCCATCAGTGAATGAAATTTAGGGGACATTCCAGATGCTTATAAGACTTGTCAGAGATATTCTCATAAGGTGATTGTGCCCAAGGGAGACAAAAAAAGTGGTAAAAAAGCTTTTGAAAACAGTCTGGTAGTTATTCTCTCTGCTTTGTAGCTATGAGATAGATTGAGCTCCCGAATGTAATTAGTTTCAGGTATGATCCATGACACACTCCCAATGTGTAAAATATTCATAAAATATTAACGTTTGGAGACATGTAAAGTGACACTTCCACCTCACGAAAAGACAGACTTGAAATATTTCAAGTTCTATAAGCAGTTCAACGAGTGAATAAATTTGATACAATAGAGGCCCAGACAGCAGCACATATGTGTTCAAAAGACTGAGAAAGAAATGGTTAATAAAAAAGACCTTTTAATGTAATTATAATAGAAAAAAATGGTAACAATAGGTTACTTAAAACTCATATAACCAAAGATATATAATCAAGGAATATGATGGTTTTGAGAAACACATAAAATTATTACTCATAAAAGAGGCACAGGACTGTCATCATCTCTGTGTGCAAAAGGAAGATGAGATTAGTAAGATACACCAGAAGTGTTCACACGGGTTTTCCACGTGTGGATGGATCCTAATTAAACATAGCTACTTTATTGCAATAATTACCTTGACACACAGCATAATCACCCCATCTACACAAATAACCAATTAAAAATCTTCAATAGCAAAGTATTTAAATATTTGAGCCAATTGGAATTGTATGGTATCAAGTTTCATGAAAGGAACAACATCAAGACACATCAGGTTAGTAGATGATTATTGTCACTGTTCACGAAATGCAAAAAAATAAAAATCCTGACATGTTAGAATAAATATATTTTCCAAACTGTGGAGCACCCTCACTGTAACACTGTAGCCTATTGTGACTCATTCCTAAGCAGTGAGTGAGGCAATTCTGGGCAGCTAACAAAATAATTCTGTAAAGTCTACACACATCAGATCCCTTTTGCAAAGAAAGGAAATGGTTAGTCTTCTAGAGTCACAATTCTCCCCAGTTAACAGACACATAGTTGGAGTCAGTTTAAAGTCCTCACCTACAATGTCCTTTAAAATTTATTTTTCTAAAAGAAAACGTGTGAATTTGCGGAAAATCAAATTGGGGTTGTGGCTTGGTGGCAGAGCACTTGCCTAGCATGTGTGAGGCACCTGGTCTGATCCTCAGCACCACATGTAAATAAAGAATAAACGTACATCAACAACTAAAAAATACTTTTAAAAAATAACATATTTTTGATACTTTGGCACAAATGTCACTAGTTTAGGTCTCAAACTTCCAGTCTTTCACATAATTCTGATGCCACTTATAAGTCCCAGAATGTCATCTACACTGCTGATCAACTTTCTGTAAATTGGGGGGCCCTACAATTACCCAACATAGAAAGGAACATTCAATATTAAGTTATTAGTTACCTAAAACTCTAATAAATGAATTAAACACAACCATGATAAAATCCTATCAACCTGTTGCACAAATATAAAAAATTGCTTCTAAAGGCTATATGGAGAAGGTAGGCATACAGCGTGGTCAACAATTCTGTAGAATAAGTTTACAGGACTGAAATATATTATTCTGAGATTTACTATGAACTTACTGTAACCCAAAAGGTGAGATATGAGGCAAGGAGTATACAAACAGATTAGTAGAAGAGAACTGAAAACCTAGAAATAAACTCAAAAAACACACAAGAGAAGTCAGGACTTCACTGGAGATGATACGATCTTTTTAATGAATTATGAACATCTTGGCATCTGTATGCAAAGAAATGAATTAGACACAGAAATTACAACTAAGATATCATCTCACTCCAATCACAATGGCAACTATTATGAAGACAAACAACAATACTCTTGGTGAGGATGTGGGGAAACATGCACACTCATACATTGCTGGTGGGAATGCAAATTGGTGTAGCCAATATGGAAAGCACTAAGATTCCTTGGAAAGTTGGGAATGGAACAACCATTTGACCTAGCTATCCCTCTTCTAGGACTGTATCCAAAGGACCTAAAAACAGCACACTTCAGGGACCACAGCCACATCAATGTTTATAGCAGCACAATTCACAATAGCTAAACTGTGGTACCAACCTAGATGCCCTTCAGTGGATGCATCAATAAAGAAAATGTGGTACATATACACCATGGAATATTACTCAGCAATAAAAAAAATAAAATCATGATATTTTCAGGTAAATGGATGGAGTTAGAGAAGATAATGCTAAGTGAAGTTAGTCAATCCCAAAAAGATAAATGCTAAAACTTTTCTCTGATATAAAGAGGGAAATTCATAGTGGGGATGGAAAGGAGCATGGGAGAAATAGATGAAGTTTAGATAGGGCAGAGGGTGGGCGGGGAACAGAGGAGATAAGGAAGAAGGAAAGACTGTGGAATGAGACGGACATCAGTATCCTTAGTACATGTATTAAAACAAATGATATGATTCTACTTTGTGTACAACCAGAGACATGAAAAAAATGTGCTCTATTAGTATAATATTAGCTGAATTGCATTCTGCGTGATATATCAAATTAGAATAAATAAAATTTAAAAAACTAATTTCTTTTAATCAGTATAAAAAATGAAGAAAATTACAACTGGGTACTTGCACAAGCAAGGCAACTTCCACATCCCTAGCACAAATGTACTAGGGAGCCACATCCCTAGCACAAATATACCTCAATAATATTGGTTATTTTTTTGAAAGACTTTCTATTGTCCCTCCTTCATGTCCATTGTTTGTCCCTCCTTCTCATATTCATTGTTTTATACCATTTATTATTATTAAGATGATCTTTTCTCCTATCTTAAGTAACACTATACTATTATTATTAGTTTCTTGACACAAGCTAAGAACTCCATGTGGTTGCCCACAACCTTATCCTGTTTTACTCCTATTTTTTGTAGATTTGCCTGTGTGTCAAACCCAAACCTCATTTCCCTGCTGATCAGTGTCATCAATCTCAACAGGCATTCAGTCCCAGGGGCTTTCTAGTCTCCTTACTCTTGCATTAGCCTAGAGTGGATATCCCTCATCCCCACTAGGACATCAGCCCTGCATTTGTACCTACCACACCTAGATACAAGATAGGGCTGGGAAGAAAAAACAGAGAAACAACCCAAGGACAGTAAGCGCTGTGAGAAAAGAGTAAGGTTGCCCATCTATAGGGACAAACCAAACCCTGGCACACAAGTGGCACATACAGATACCTGCATGCTATTTTCAGATTTCCCTTAAGAATATCACATGTATGTGCTTATGAAAACATCCAATTTACACAATCATTGAAATTTTTTGTACCAGGAATTGAACCCAGCACTTTTCTATTGAGGCACAACCCCAGCTTTTTAAAATATTTTACTTGGAGACAGGATCTTGTTAAGTTGCTTAGGACACCACTCAACTGCTGAGGCTGGCTTTGAACTCACAATCCTCCTGCCTCACTGGAATCACAGGTGTGAGTCATCAAACTCAGTTATCATCTTTCAGTTTGATCATTGTATTACCACCTCCACTCTTTCAAAATCCAGTGCCAACAGATTTGCCACCATTTTTTATCCAAGTTCCTGAAATCATGTGAAACTGATTATATGTGCCCACATTTACATTTCTGTTACAAAATTAGCCGTCATTTTAGAAGAAAAAGCTGACCTGTAGTTAAAGCACAGTATTCAAAAATGGACATAACAAATATCTATGAGATACTTTAACAATATTTAATTAAACTTCATTTTCACCTCTTGATGAAACTGTCTCCAAAATAGATCATATCTAAGGTCACAAATGACTTGCTAACAAATATGAACATGGAGACTTCATGCTTTGTATGTTATCAGGCCATTGTAGCCTGAAAGAAGAAATCAACTGCAAGAAAAAATGCAAAATAATACAAAAAAGTCAGTCTTCTTAAAAACACAAAGGCAAACTATTCCCCAAATCAGTACAAGGGAAGAATAAAGATCAGAAATAAAATTAAGAAAATGGAGAATGAAAGAATAATGCAATGACGGAAGAAACAGTTTGTTCTTTGAAATGAATGAAATGGAAAAAAAAAAAGCCCTTAGACAAGCAAATCAAAAAGAAGGTTGAATTTTTAAAACCAGAGGGAAAAGAGGAGCTCTTACCAAAGAAACCAATGTAATTCAGAGAATTATCAGGGACTATTGTCAAATATTCCAGGGACTACTGGAATATTGAAGTGCATTGGAAAATCTATAAGAAATGATTAAATGCATAAGTGTATATAATCCACCAAAATTGAAGCAGGTAGATTGACAAACCCAAAATAAAAATAAAAAGTGGGACTGGTGTTATGGCTCAGTGGTAGAGCACTTACCTAGCATATGTGAGGCCTTGGGTTCAATCCTCAGCAACACATTAAAAAATGAATTTTAAAAATAATAAAGGTCTTTCACCTATAGCACAAAAATTAAAACCAAGAATCAACAAATGGGATAGATTCATACTAATGTTTTTTTTTTTTTTTTTTTTTTTTTTTTTTTTTTTTTTTTTTTTTTTTTTCTCAGCAAAAGAAATAATCTGAGGTGAACAGGGAGCCTACATCCTGGAACATTTTTTTTTTACCTCTCACACATCACATAGAGCTCTACTCTCTAGTGTATATATAAAGAGCTCAACAAGATAATTACCAAAATAAATAAATAAATAAATAAATAAATGGGCCAAGGACCTGAACAGACATTTCTAAGAGGATATACAATCAATCACTATATGGAAAAATGCTCATCATCTCTAGCAATCAGATAAATGCAAATCAACACTACTCTAAGGTACCATCTCACTCCAGTCAGAATGCTAGCTATTATGAAGACAAAGAGTAAGTGTTGGTGAGGATGTGAGGAAAAGTTACACTCATACATTACTGGTGGTATTGCAAACTAGTGTGGCCAATTTGGAAAGCAGTATGGATATTTTTTTGGAAAATTGGTAATGGAACCACCATTTGACCCAGCTATCCCTCTTCTTGGACTATACCTAATGGACCTAAAAAGAGCATACTACAGGACCACAGCCACATCAATGTTTATAACAGCACAATTCACAATAGCTAAACTGTAGAACCCACCTAGATGTCCTTCAGGGTATGAATGGATAAAAAAAAAAGCAGCATTTATACAGAATGAAATATTATTCAGCACTAAAAAAGAACAAAATCATGGTGTTTGCAGGTAAATGGATGGCATTGAAGATAATGGTAAGTGAAGTTAGCCACCCCCCCAAAAAAAATGCTAAATGTTTTCTCTGATATAAGGGGGGTGACTCAAATTTGGTTGGGGTGAAGATTATCTCTAGTTAGGGAATAGTGATGGGAGGGAAAGGGAGGGAGAAAGGGAATAGCAAGGATGGTGGATGGTCATCATTATACAAAATGCATGTATGAAGATTTGAATTTGATGTCAGCATACCTTATATGCAAACAGAGATATGATAAATTGTGTTATAAATGTGTATTAAGAATTGTAATGCAAAAAAATCAAGAGCTCATGTATAATGGCATAATTTGCTGTGAACATACTTTATATACAGAGTTATGAAAAATTGTGTTGTGAATGGATAATTATGTAATACATTCCACTATTGTCATGTAGAAAATAAATAATAAAGGTCCTCCTAAAGAGACCTACAGGATTTCCTTCAGTTGATTATTGACAAACGTTCCAAAGTATGGAGAGAAGAAATCCTCTTTAAGAAGTTATGCTGGGAAAATGGAATATTCATAGGTCAATGTCAACTGGATTGAAGACCAGAGAATACACCCCAGGACTTTAAAATTGATAAAATAAAACCTAAGGGAAGCACTGGAGTGGGCAGTTGTGGGGAGCCACTCTGAGCTCCTGTAGCCTCTTCACTTGGCCCTGAGCCCAGGGTATTCTGGTTTGGCTTTGCAAACGATTTGGTGGCTCCTCCCACTTAATGCATTATGTAGAACAGGGACCTCAGTCTTTGCTGGCCAGGGAGGCTGCTCTGGTGGCCCTGGAGTTGGGCATCACCCATTGGGCCTGGACAGCCCACCTCCTACCTTAAGTGGCCAAAGAACATTCTATGGAAAAACCCCCATGTAAATAAACCAAACCTGGGTTCTCATGCTCTCCTTCCAGTGTGGAAACTTGACCCCTAAGACCCATCCCATCTCCACTTTCTACAGTTACTTCCTGTGTCATGTGGCTTTGATGCCTTCCTTTGCTTAGCTTTATCTTACAGCCACCTCACTACACTCAGGGGAACACAGCTGCCATTGCCTGTGAGGGCCATGGTGAGAGGCAGTGACCATCTAAAAATACTCATAGCACAGCAAATAATACAAGGACCAATACTGGTTATGGCTATGCACAGCAAAGGGGAAAATAACAGCATAAAGAGACAACATACTGAAAGAGAATTTTTTGTCATTTACTATTCTAGCAAATGATTAATATATGAAATATCTATATCTATATATCTGAAATATCTCTCTCTGAAATCTCTCACTCTCTCTCTGAAATCTCTCTCTCTGAAATCTCTCTCTCTGAAATCTCTCTCTCTGAAGTCTCTCTCTCTCTCTGAAATCTCTCTCTCTCTCTGAAATCTCTCTATCTTCCCCTCTCGGAAATCTCCCTCCCCCTCTCGGAAATCTCCCTCTGAAATCTATCTATCTATCTATCTCTGAAATCTCTTCCTCTGAAATCTCTCCCTTTCTGTCTGACATCTCTCCCTCTCTGAAATCTCTCTCTGAAATATATCTATCTCTCTCTGAAATGTGTCTCTCTCTGAAATCTCTCTCTCTCTCTCTCTCTCTCTCTCTCTCTCTCTCTGAAATCTCTCTCTGAAATCCCTCTATCTTCCCCTCTCGGAAATCTCCCTCTGAAATCTATCTATCTATCTCTCTCTGAAATCTCTCCCTCTCTGTCTGAAATCTCTCCCTCTCTGTCTAAAATCTCTCCCTCTCTGTCTAAAATCTCTCCCTCTCTGAAATCTCTCTCTGAAATATATCTATCTCTCTCTGAAATGTGTCTCTCTCTGAAATCTCTCTCTGTCTCTCTGAAATCTCTCTCACTCTCTCTGAAGTATCCCCCTCTCTCTTAAATCTCTCTCCCTGTCTCTGAAGCATCTCCCTCCCTCTCTCTGAAGCATCTCCCTCCCTCTCTCTGAAGTATCTCCCTCCCTTTCCCTGAAACATCTCTCCCTCTCTCTCCCTCTCTCTGAAACCTCTCTCCCTCTGTCTCCCTCTGTCTCCCACTCCCTCTATCTCTGTCTCTCTGTCTGTCTCTCTCTGTCTCTGTTTCTCTCACATTCTCTCTGTCTCTGTCTCTCTCTGTCTCTCTCACACTCTTTCTGTCTCTGTCTCTCACTCTCTATGTCTCTCTCACAATGTGTCTCTATCACACTCTCTCTGTCTCTCTCACACACTCTCACTCTGTCTCTCTCACACACTCTGTCTCTGTCTCTCTCTCTCTTTCTCTCTCTCTCACACTCTCTGTAACTCTCTCTCACTCTCTCTCACACACTCTCTCACTCTCTCACTCTCTGTCTCTCTCTTACACTCTCACTCTGTCTCTCTGTCTCTCTTTCACACTCTCACACACACTCTTTGTATGTCTCTGTCTCTCTGTCTCTGTCTCTCTCTGTCTCTGTCTGTCTGTCTTTCTGTCTCTCTCACAGTCTCTATCTCTCTGTCTCTCTCACACTCTGTCTCTCTCCATCTCTGTCTCTGTGTGTGTCTCTCTGTCTCTCTCTCTGTGTCTGTCTGTCACACTCTCACTCTCTATCTCTGTCACACACACTCTCTCACTTTCTGTCTCTGTCTCTGTCACACTCTCACTCTGTCTGTCTCTGCCACACTATCTCTGTCTCTGTCTGTCACACTCACACTCACACTCTCTCTGTCTCTGTCACACTCTCTCACTCTGTCTCTCTCTGTCACACTCACACTCTGTCTGTCACACTCACACTCTCTCTGTCTCTGTCTCTGTCACACTCACATTCTCTCTCTGTCACACGCTCTACCTCTGTCTGGGTCTCTATCACACTCACACTCTCTCTGTCACACTCACACTCTCTCTGTATCTGTCTCTCACTCTCTCTCTCTTTTATACTCTGTCTCTGTCTCTCATTCTCTGTCTCTGTCCCTCTCACACTGTCTCTGTCTCACTCTCTCTCTGTCACTCTCTCTGTCTCTGTCTTTGTCTCTCTGTCACTCTCTCTGTCTCTCTCATTCTCTGTCACTCTATCTCTCTAACTTTCTGGAACTCTCTCTGTCACTCTCTCTGTCTCTCTCACTCTCTCTGTCTCTCTCTCTCTGTCACTCTCTCTGTCTCTCTAACTTTCTGGCTCTCTCTCTGTCACTCTCTCTGTGTCTCTCTCTGTCACTCTGTCTCTCACATTCTCTGTCTCTCACACTCTCTGTTTCTGTCTCTCTGTCTCTCTCTGTCTCTCACACTGTCTCTCTCTCTGTGTCTCTCACACTCTCTGTCTCTCTTTGTGTCTCTCACACTCTCTGTCTCTCTCTGTGTCTCTCACACTCTCTCTGTATCTCTCTCTGTCACTCTCTGCCTCTGTCTTTGTCTCTCTGTCACTCTCTCTCTGTCACTCTCTCTGTCTCTCTCACTCTCTCTGTGTCTCTCTCTCTGTCACTCTCTCTGTCTCTCTAACTTTCTGGCTCTCTGTCACTCTCTCTCTGTCTCTCTCTGTCACTCTGTCTCTCTGTCTCTCACACTCTCTGTCTCTCTCTGTGTCTCTCACACTCTCTCTGTCTCTCACACTCTGTCTCTCCCTGTCTCTGTCTCTGTCTCTCACACTCTGTCTCTCACACTCTCTCTGTCTCTCACACTCTCTGTCTCTGCCTCACACACTGTCTCTGCCTCTATCTCACATTCTCTGTCTCTCTCACACTCTCTCTCTGTCTCTGCCTCACACTTTCTCTCTGTCTCACACTCTCTGTCTGCCTCTTTCTCTGTCTCTCTCTGTCTCTGTCTCTCAAACACTCTCTCTCTGTCTCTCTCTCTCTGTCTCTCTGTCTCACACTCTCTGTCTCTCTCTGTCTCACACTGTCTCTTTCTCTGTCTCACACTCTCTCTCACACTCTATCTCTGTCTCTCTCACACACTATCTATCTCTCTCTGAAATGTCTCTATCTCCAATTTCTCTCTTTTTGTCTCTCTCTCCAATCTCTGTCTCTGTGTGTCAAATCTCTGTCTTTCTCTCAAATCTCTCTCTGAAATGTACCCCTCTCTGAAAATCTCTCTGTCTGTCTCTGAAATATCTCTCATTCTGTTTCTCTGAAATGTCTCTGAAATGTTTCCCTCTGAAATGTCTCTGTCCCTCTCATTTCTCAATCTAATATCTGGTTCTCTGTCAAATCTGTCTCACTCTCAAATATCTCTGTCTCTCTCAAATCTCTGTCTCTCTCTCACACACATCTCTGACTCTCTCTCTCATCTCTGTCTCTCTCTCACATCTCTCTGTCTCTCACATCTGTCTCAAAGCTCCATCTCTCACTCTTTCTCTTTCTCAAATAGCTCTATCTGTCTCTCTGACACACACTCACACACTCTGACACACACACTCTGAAATGTCTATATTTAAGAAATCAACATGAAAATAAAATACAAATTAACCCATTCAACACTTGGACCAAAAAAACAAACAAACAGAAGCTTCGCAAAGAAGTTAAAATGGCCAACAATTTTGTGAAAATATTTCAATATCTTTAGGCATCTCAGAAATGCAAATCAACTCTCTCCTGAGATTTTGCCTCAGTGTAGTCAGAACAGCCATCATCTAGAGTAAAAACCACCACAAGTGCTGGCAAGAATGTAGGGAAAAGGAAACCCTTATATAATGTGTGTGGGAGTGAACTGGTACAGCCAGAATGGAAATCACTATGAGATTTTCTTAGAAAACTAGAAACTGAAATTATATGATACAATTAATCTATGAGATCACTCCTCAGTATATATTTCAAACAATTAAAGACACCACAGACTAACCATTCCCATGTTTACTACCACATGATTTACAATGGCTAAGTTATGAGATCTAGCCAGAAGTGCATTAACTGATGAAGGGATAAAGAAAATGTGTTATCCATACACAATGGAGATTTATCAAACCACAAAGAGCAAAGTCAACTGTTTGCAAGAAAATGGATGCAATTTGGGAGCAGTATGTTAACTCCAATAAGCCAGACTTACAACAATTAGTGTTGTATGTTTAATCTCATAGGTGGAATGAATAGAAAAGAAAAAAGGCATCTTTAGAAAATAGAAGATAAAACATTAAGATAAAGGAAGGGAATCAGTGAGGGCCAAGAGATACTGAGGAGTGAAATTAATCTCAATGTAATGTGCTTCTAAGAACATGCTGCAATTGAAACTAACACATTGCATAATTAACAGGAAATAGAACAATGTTTACACATTCCACTGACTACTGTTGCTTTTGCCTCGTTTGTGATTTCTATTTCCAGGTGGTAATGCAAAATTGAAAGGCACAAAAACTTGACAGATGGATTGAAGAACCAAGGCACTGGACTTTCCCGATGCCAGAAAATATCACTTTTATTTATTTTTCCTGTCCAGTTCCATAAGTGCAATTAAATGAGATGGTATTATGAGTAATATATGAGGTTTCCCCGAAAGGTTCTTGTATGAAATTGTGCAAGACTTCTCAGATGTGAAATGGTTAGATTATGAGCACAACAAACAAATCCACTGATATGCATCAACTGGGTGATATAATTAGGAAGATGGGTTGTGTCTGGAGGAAGTAGTTTCCTGGGGTCTCCCTTTGGAGTTTATGTAAAGTCCCTGTTTAATGGCATCCTCTCTTGGCTCTGTGGCAGTCATGTTCTCAGCAGATTTCCCTTGTCACGCCCTTCCATCTTGATGCTCTGCCTCAACTGTCACCCAAAGCTACTGTGTTAGTGACTGGAATGAACCTCTAAAACCATGATGAGCCAAAATAAAATTTTCCTCCCTTCAAGTTGTTCTTCTCAAGTTCTTTAGTCACAGTGATTCTAAGCTACCTCAAAGCAGGGGTTCTGAGTAAGAAACTATTTATTTAATTAGTGAAATAAATTTAAAGGGTGAATCTGGCTTCCTGTGAGATGTAGTAAATTATATTTACTACATTTGTTATGAAACAAATCATGTTCCAAATGGAGAAAAAATAGGATACAAACTGGAAAATTCTTAGTAGTAACTAGTTTAGGGAGAATGCCACTAATGAGGACCTAAAATAATTTCCACAGTATAGTGGATGAAAATGTATACTTAAAAATAGTGGTCAGATTCTGAGTTTTGTAGGGGTAGAGAATTTCCATAAACAATGCACCTACACATGAAACTTAAAAAAAAATGATTAAAAAAATGTAAATAAATTAAAAATATTTTTTTCTTAGCCCATCAGAGGAATGATATCACAAGACAACCTGGAATTTTGAAGATAAGGGATTTTTGAAAACAGGCTATGTATCTTTGATTTCTCCCTGAAAACTGTATAAACTAATAAAGTTATATCAATATTTTTGAGCCACATCAATGTTTACAGCAGTACAATTCACAATAGCTAAACTGTGGAGCCAAACTACATTCCATTCAGTGGATGAATGGATTAAAAATGTGTGGGATATATATATATATATATATATACATATATATATATATACATATATATATATATATGTATATATATATACACACACACATACACATACACACATACACATACACACACACGCACACACACACACACACAACGGAGTTTTACTCAGCAATAAAAGAGAATGAAATCATGGCATTTTCAGGTAAATGGATGGCATTGGAGAAGATAATGCTAAGTGAAGTTAGCCAACCCCTTAAAAACAAATGCTGAATGTTTTCTGACATGAGGAGGCTGATTCAAAATGGGGTAGGGAGCGGGAACATGGGAGAAATAGATGAATTCTAGATAGGTAACAGGGATAGGAGGGAAAAAGAGGGCACAGGGGGTTATCAAGGATGGTGGAATATGATGTACATCATCATCACCATCCAAAGTACATGTATGAAGACATGAATTGGTGACAACATACTTTTTATAGAACCATAGATATGAAAAATTGTGCTATATACATGTAATAAGAATTGTAATTCATTCTGCTGTCATTTATTTAAAAAAAAATCAATAAAAATAAAATAAATACACTTCAGCCTACGTGAGGATCAAGAAAGAATCTTTTCAACCACTCACCAAGACATTAAATTGCATTATTGTTCTAGAGGTCAGCTGCAGGAAGAGCAGGGATATATGTGAATTTCAATAATGATACCTACTGGGATATACTTGGGTGAAATACGAGGCAGAACATCTATGGTAGGAAAGGTGCAGAAAATCTGGGAGGAAGAAAGCAATCGAAATTCCCTCAAGCTCAGCATGTAGTAGCTGTGATGACAAATGTCAATCCCAGCCCAATTCTTCCTAGGTTAACACAGACCCTCACTTCATGAATGGGGATTACTGCTCATCAGCAGTTTAAGAAATGAAAGAATGATCAAAACTCATCATTGGAGAAAATGCCCATTTACTAAGGAACAGCTCTGCATATTTATAGAGCTGGGGGTGGTTTGACAGTTATGAGAGTTTAATTGTTGAACGGTTTGACAGTTGGCATGGGGTGCTTTCTGATTGGTGGGTAAGGATCATGTGAGCCAGCAAGACTAGTCTGATAGGTGGGTAAGGATCATGTAAGCCAGCAAGACTAGTCTGATTGGTGGATAAGGATCATGTGAGCCCTGCAGGGCTCACCATTGGACCGCTCTTCTTGGGGGAAGGGGAAGTTAGTCTTTGGAGCCAGGGAGACTGCCAACAAGAAATATTTACCAAATTTAATATCCTACACAATGTATTTTGCTTACAATGTACATTTTTATTTAAAAGATCATAATTTTTTACTTTAATATTGAGTTATTTATTTTTTTGCATTTTTATGATTTTTAGGGTAAGCTGGGTAATTTTTACAAAATGACTTTTGGATTTTGGCTTAATTATATTGAATTTGCAGACCCACTATGAAATATTGTGGTTTTAACAAAATCAAACTTTTGATCATTGGATATTATCTGTTTTCCAATTTTGTTTCCATATTTTTTTGTGTGTGTGTTTTACTTTCACCTTTACATTGCAGTGAACAGTTCTTAATACTTTCATTTTAAATTTTTTTTCCTATATTTGTGAATGAATTTATGCCTCGATTTTAACACTGCCCATTGCTAGTGTATATAATTTACATGACTTAATGTTGACCATTTAACCTATGACATTATTGAACCAATTTAAGTCTTATGTTTCATTAGTGCATGGAAATTGCTTAGAAACATAGAAATAAAAGAATCATCTGCATATGCTGACTTTTGATGTATAAAATCCTATTCAATGTTCTCAGAACAATATTTAGAAGTCAGAAAACCACACTTTTTTTTTTCTTTTTTCTAAAACTAAATTGTGAAACACTTAGAGTCTCACTATTAAATAAGAAAACAGTCCATATCTGTCATTTAGTGGATAGAAAAAGAATTTGTCTCTGGTCTTAATTGGCCATAGGTTTTACAGTAATTTGGTAAGTTATCTGGCAAAAACTTTTATCTATGAAAATGATTTTTTGGAAACTGACCATATTGTCCCTCTTGGTCATGAAGTCCAATCTTTCTTTTTGCTGTTATTCTCAGTTTGCTAGGGGTTTGAATATCTGGGTCAACATCTATAGAAAGATGGTCTGCAATTTGTAATCCTATGGTGTGTTATCTGGTAATTCTGGCCTCACAGAAAGAATTAGTCCATTTTCTTCTATTTTTAGATGTAATCATGAATCACTGTTACTAATCACTTATTACATGTTTGGTAGAAATGAACTGTGAAGGCGTCTTTTTAAAATATGATTACTGTTTGGTTTTTTGATGGGTTGATTTTTGGAGCTGGGTTTTTGCCAGGTTGGCCTCACATTCCTTAGCCCAAATCCTCCTCCTGTTGTAGCCTCACAGGTACCTGGGAACTGTGGAATGGCTCCCATATCAGGTTTTCAACTTCTCAAAAATATTTGCAATTAAGTTAAATGTTGATTTGTAGGATTATTTTATATTTCTTCACATCTTGGTCTACTAATGTATTCTATTGATTCCTGAGATAATTTTCAAAGTTCATGATTATCTAGCAATTTATCTACATTTGGTTGTTTTCCAGGCTCGAAACTTTCTTGGCAATTAAGATGGAATGATGAGCAAGTATAATGTGGGGAAATGAGAACCTGGCATTTTGTGAATTGACCAATGTCTCAGGATGCCCTGTGCATGATGGAGAGTGTGCACCCATAATACTGTGAGACAAATGAAGCAGAAAACTAAATTATCATTTTATTTAGCCTAGTAAGTGACTTGAGTCACTTTTATATGTACTTACACACTTGTTTAATTTTTAGGGCAGAATCTAAGTATTTTACCATATTTATATTAGGTTATTAATGTTTTTTTTTTTTTTTTTTTTTTTTGTGAGGTGTTTAAGTTAACACCAAACATAAACAACCCAAAAAAAGCAATCCTTGTATCTTCCTTAGATATTCTTTTTCTTTTTTCTCTCTTCCTCTTCTTCCACCCTCACATCCAACATTTGTAAAACCAAGAACTTCTCATGGATTAGGGTACTGAGGTCTGGGAGGTCTGAATACAATACTACAGTTGTGTTGTATATTTTTTATCTCCTATTTCTACATTTTTAATTTATTTTTATGCTTGTTTTTTGTTCTCTGTACTGTCTTCCCATCTACATGTCTCCTCAAAATCACTTTCTCTCTTTTCTCCTGCTACTATCCAACTTCGTTGGATTTCTCTTTCATCCTTCCTAAGATCTAATAACTCTGTATCCTCACCTCCTAACCCCTCAACATCTCATCCTACACCCCATTCCTGGTTCTCTCTTTGTCTACACTAGAAACTGCAGATCCTTTTGCAAACATACTGTTTATATTGTAGATAATGATTGAACTCGCCTTTTCTGTATATTGTGACAAAGCCATAAATATCTTAATAAGAGCTATTTGGTTTAAGGCTGCATATTGTTTGTATTGGGAATTGTGAATACCAATCTTCCACTTAAGGAAGAGGTTTTGGAACCCATTAGGGACACTATAAGCCTATAGGGTAAAAACTGTAACCCCTTCTAGCTCTGTTTTCAAGGTAAGATGCATGAACAACATGAAAAACCAAGGGAAGAATGTGCCTCAAACAAAGATACTACATTATTGGAATCCATGGCCAGAATAGCAGAAGAAATTACAGAGAAGGAGTGGAGGAGGTACATCACAACAGATCTACACCAAGGCACATTATACTGAAAATGCCTAGCATAAAGAATAATAATGAATTTTTAAAGCCACAGAGAAAGGAATAAGATTACTTATGTGGAAAACCAATTAGGATGTGTGCTGACTTCTCATCCGAGACCCTGAAAGCTACAAGATCCTGCAACAAGATATATGAAGCTCTATAAGAAAATGGATGCCAACCAAGAATCATATCCAGCTAAATTAAACTTTAGATTTCAATTTAGATGTTATTCTTATGACAAAATAAAAAACTTCCATGATACACAATAGTTAAAATAATTTACAGCTAGAAAGCCTGCACTACAGAACATCCTTGGCAAAATATTCCTTGAGGAGGAAATGAAAAACAATTAAAGTCAGAAAATGGAGGTATCACTCTAAAGGAAAACCCTATCAAAGAGAAATCAAATTAAGTAAAATACCAAAAATAAACAAAAATGACTGGGAATACAAATCTTATCTCAAAAATAACCCTGAATGATAATTTCTAAAACTCCACAATCAAAAGACAGACTGGCAGATTGAATAAAAAAAAAGAAGACCCAACAATATGCTGCCTTCCACAGACTCATTTCACAGGAAAAGACATCCACAAACTGAAGGTGAAAGGTTGGGGAAAATATTACCACTCATATGGAATGTGGAAGCAAGAAAGGGTTTCCATCATTATGTCAAATAATGTGGACTTAAGTGAAAGTTAATAAAAAGGGATAAAGAAGGACACTACATACTGCTTAAGGGAACCACGCACCAACAAGGCATAACAATTAGAAATATACATGCCCCAAACAATGGAGCATCTATGTTCAAACAAACTCTTCTCAAGTTCAAGAGTCAAATAATTCTGGGTGACTTTAACAAATCTCTTTCACCCCTAAATAGATCTGCCAAATAAAAGCCAAACTATAGAGCTCAAAATACCATCAATAATTATATTTCACTAACATATATAGAATACTTCATCCTTCAAGAAGCAAAGACTCTTTCTTCTCAGCAGCAAATGGATTCTCTAAAAAGAGCATATATTATGCCACAAAGCAACTCTTAGCAAATACAAAAAAGTGAAGACACTACGCTGCATTCTATCAGATCATAATGTAATGAAAGTAGAAATCAATGATAAAATTAAAAGCTACTTCAACACCTGGAGACCAAATAATATGCTAGTAAATGAACAATGGGTTGCAGAAGACATCAAAGAGGAGATTAAAAATTCTTAGAGGTGAATGAAAATACAGATACAACATATCAAAATCTCTGGGGCACTATGAAAGCATTACTAAGGAAAGTTCATTGCATGGAGTTCATTCCTTAAAAAAATAAAAAAGTCAACAAATAAATGACCTAAAATTATATCTCAAAGACCTACATGGAAAAAAAAATCACCACCCAAAGCAGTAAAAGACAGAAAACAATTAAAATCAGAGTTGAAATCAATGAAACTGAAACAAAAGAAGCAATTTAAAAACTGACAAAATGACTGGGAATGGAACCACCATTCGACCCAGCTATTCCTCTCCTCAGTCTAAACCCAAAGGACTTAAAATTAGCATACTACAGGGACACAGACACATCAATGTTTATAGCAGCACAATTCACAACAGCTAAACTGTGGAGCCAACCTAGATGCCACTTCAGTGGATAAATGGATAAAAAATGTGGCATATATACACAATGGAATATTATTCAGCAGTAAAAGATAATAAAATCATGATATTTGCAGGTAAATGGATGGCATTGGAGAAGATACTGCTAAGTGAAGTTAACCAATCCCAAAAACAAATGCAGAATTTTTTCCTGATATAAAGAGGCTGACTATAGTGGGGTAGGGAGGGGGAGCATGGGAGGAATAGATGAATTCTAGATAGGGCAGAGGGGAGGGAGGGAAAGGGAGGGGAAAGGGTTTAGCAAGGATGGTGGAATGTGATGGACATCATTATCCAAAGTACATGTATGAAGACTTGAATTGTGTGTCAGCATACATTATACACAAACACAGATACAAAAATTGTGATGTATATGTATGTATTAAGATTTATAATGCAATAAAAGAGAATAGCATTATGATAGATTAGGTAGAGGGAAGTGGAAGGAGGGGAAGGCAGGGGATGTGGGGATAAGAAAGATAGTAGATTGAAACTGACATTTTTACTTTATATATGTATGTGGCTGTATGACCAATGTGATTCTACAATATGTATACTCAGAGAAGTGAGAAATTATATCCCATCTATGTATGATATATCAAAGTATACAAGTGCATTCTACTCTCATGTATAACTAACTAAAAGAAATTTCTTTTAAAAAAAAGACCCCGGTAGAGCCAATGGTGCAAGTCCACAAAGGCTGGAGAATCACCCATTCAAGAAGCTTGGAGCATAAGTCAGTGACTGCTTCTCTTGCTTTTTTTCCAAACCAAACCAAATCAAAATATATATGTTCATTACATGTATTCCCCATGCTTTCTGACTCACCCTTCTGGAAGCACACTCACAGATACCTGCAGAGATCTTCCACACCAATTACCTAGGTATCTCAATCCACTCAAATTGACAGTTGACATTAACCACTTCAACAATTGAAGGAAATGGAATCCATTTTTAGGAATGTCTACACTCCTAAGTTAACTGCAACACTATCCACAACCTAAATTTCCATCAAGGCATAACTCAGTAAGAAGAGCCTATAGTTTATTATAGATAATAAAGGGAGATTTATCATTGTGTTTCCACACAGACATATCACTACACATATATAACCTTTTCAGTTTTTTTGCAATTATCTTGAGAGAAGATATTTTAAGGTGCAGAGGGTCTCACCAACAAGCAGAACTGGCTCCAAGATAGTGATTCTCCTCCCTCAGCCTCCCAAGTCCCTAGCATGACAAAAGAAATGTGCCTTCACACCTCACTTATTGCTCAGCTTTCAAAAGAAGGATGATGTATGTGGCAGTGGTGGCAAAATGTGAAGGTCAGCCTCAGAAGTTTGGTAACATTCTGTCTTAAAACTGAAAAACAAAATGACTGGGGATAGCTCTCACTGGTAAGGCAACCCTGGGTCCAAACCCCAGAAAAAAAAGAATATTCTCCAATAACACAGATGAAGCTGGAGGACTTCATGCTAAACGAGGTGATCCAGGCACAGAAATACATTGCATACTCTATGGGCAGAGTCTGGAAGAAAAGAAAATGGATGTGTAGGGAGAGCCTGGTGGTTATCAGGGAGCATCATCAATAATATAACATCATATATTGGAAGTTCCAAAGACAGAATTCTGTTTTTAGTACAGAATTAGGTAATTATGAGATATGATGGGTCTTATTATCACATAGCAATTGCACATATTAGTGGGAATCAGTGTGATGGTTTTATATATGCATATACATGTATCCATAATATCCAAATACCCTCTTCTACCCTTGATGCCCCCACACACTCCTCAGCCATACTAATCCTATTCCACTTTCACATGATTTTATTTCAGTTAACATATCTGAGATGTGACACTTTTTGTGTGTATATTTCTTCACTTAGCATGACCTTATCCAATTGCATCTATTTTGCTGACCATTAGAGGAGTTTGTTAGTGTTGATGACTGAGTAATATGCCATGGTGAATATACAACATACTTTCTAGTGGACAAGTTAAATTGCTTACCTACATCACTGACTTTTCTCTGGATGTATATTGTTAAACATACTGTTATTGAACTTGAATTTATATAACAAAAGAGAAATAACTGCAAAGGAATGAAGAAACTGGGAGTGGGGGCACATACCTGCAGTCCCAATTGTTTGGGAGGCTAAGGCAGGAAATTCACAAGTTCAAAGTCAGCCTCAGCAAATTAGTAGGGACCTATATATTTCAGTGAGACCCTGTTTCTAAATAAAACTTTTTTTAAAAAAGGACTGGGGAAGTAGCTTTGTGGTTAAGTGACAGTGGGACCAATAACTAGTACAAAAAATAATAATAATAAGGAAAACAAGGAAACTGTCCTGACCTGATTTTATCAATTCAAAAGAAGTCAAGGCATAAAAAAATTATGTCTGTACTATAAGTTTATTATTACAAAGATAATATGCTCTTCTCTTTGAAGTTTTAACAAAGTGCAACAATTTGAGATCACACAGTAGATTATATTACATGGAAAAACTGCTCTTGTGCAAACAATGTATTGAAACATTAGCTGGCTGTGCCGGTACATGACTATAATTCCAGTGTCTTTGAAGGTGAGTTCAGAGCCAGCCTCAACAACTTAGCAAAGCACTAAGCAACTCAGTGAGATACTGTCTCTAAAAAACAAGATCTGGGATGTTGCTGAGACGTTGAGTGCCCCTGGGCTCAGTCCCCAGCACCAAAACCAAAAAGAGAGCAGAAGAATAAATAAAACATTAGATTGCTGAATATTGATGATTTCACTGTTCCAAATATTTGGGCACATACTCCCAAGTTCACTTCATCATCAATTTATAATTGAATTCTCCAGTTATTTGTGAGAGTAAAGAGAAAGAGAGAGATGGTCCTAAACTCACCATTCCTTTGCTAGTTTCTGCCATAAGCAAGGCAAGGTGTTCTGACAATTGTGATCCCCAGAGCACTAAGGACTCAGTCCTTTCTCTTCATGCAAGGATGCACCTTGAGGAGTGAATGTGGCTTGACTGCTCAAGTGGGGAAGAGGTAAGAGGGACATAATGGCTTCGGTGTGTGGGTGGGGTGTGATAATGATGACTTCTGACCAAATCCTATCCATGATCATCTTTTAAAAATGTACCCACTAAATGGTTTATTTTCATATATTTCTTCTGTGATCCTACAGTTAAATGTGAGGGAAACTGTTCTCCATACCCAGGTAGCTTAGCATTGATTTTCTCAGTCTGCTGCCTCACAATTTGAAATACCTAGTCCCCCTTCCTCAGAGCCTTGACCTCATGTCTCTTTTGCTTATATTTTTTAATATCTGGGAAATCTTCAAATTCTAAGTTGCAGGTGAATCCACATTTGATGTTCCACTTCCAAGGATAAGGATAGACATTTTCTCTCATTGTGGCTTCTACCTTCTACTCACAAAAATGGTACATTATACATGTTTGCAAATCTAGATATTATCCTGAGCCAACCTGTAATATTAAAGTCAGGAATGTAACCCCTGGGGGAGGGAGCTCAGTGGTAGATCACCTGCCTAGCATGTGTGGGGCACTGAGTTCAATCCTCAGCACCACATAAAAATAAATATATAAAATAAAGGTACTCTGTCAACTACAACTAAAGCAAACATAAAAGACCATAATCCCTGCCAGGGGTTGTGATGGAACATGCACGTAACCCCAGCTGCTTGGGAAGCCAAGTCTGGAGGGTTACAACTTTGAGTCTAGCCCTCACTAACTTGATAGGAGCATATCTCAAAGAAAAATAAAAATGGGATGATGATAGAGCTCACTGGTAAAACACACCTAGGTCATATCCTCAGGACCACCACAGGGGGAAGTTTTTAATTCCTGTCTTCTTTCTATGAAGTTAAAGTACTCACAAGCAAGGAGGTGGCTTAGGGATGATGTTATATTTTCTAAAAACAAGCGATGTTAAATGTCCAAGTGTCCACATTTCTTGAAAAATTCCCAAGCATTTCACTTTTGATATTATGGTCATTAGAACTATCTCTTTAATTTTATGTTTGCTATTTATTTTCTTATCCACATAAACAACTGACTGATCTTGAATTTTGTTACTGTTCTGAGCTCATCTGTTGCTTCTCACAGTAATTAATTAACTCCTACCTTAAATATATCCATTTAAAACCACTTCTATTTCATACCTTATTTTGTAAACCAAAAATGCTAGAAAGCAGGAAACACAAGTAAGTTGCAATACCCCTTTGACAAAGGCAGATACTGGTGAGAATATCAGGAAAACTATTCCCTACAAGTCAGAAACCAAGACAACAAGACCATAGTCTGCCACAAACACATTGCCAGGCAAGGAGATGAGAGATTCACCAGCCATCAAACTTCCTGTTCTCAATTTAGAAGAAGACAGATTCAGGAAATAAATCCACCCATCTCCAAAAGAAATGTGCCTTCACACCTCACATTTTTTTTTAAATGTCACATTTAGCTTAAGAATATTTCTTATGGCATAAGTTATGAGACAGCCTAAACAAAAGAGGGGCTATGTCCTCAGGGTAGAATATCATTCACATCTCTGATGAATTGCAATTTAGGAGAAAAGCATGAAATAGTAAATACTTCATGTTGGAGTTGTCTGCCCAAGGTCTTGCTGTTTTTTGTTTGTTTGTTTGTTTGTTGTTGTTGTTTGTTTCGTTTTTAACAATAAGCTGGTAACCTTCAACCACATTTTGGAAAAGATTTGCACCACTTTGACAAAAAAATACCCTGCTTTACCAACTGTCACATTAGCATGAGCATTTGGTCACATGGTTAATTTAAATTGCAGAAAATAGGGAGAAATCCAAGATGTGGGCTAGAGGGAGGCTGCATGCTGTGTGACCTAAGATTAAGATTAAAGCAGTGGAAATACTGTTTCTGAGAGTTCTTAGAGGACCCCTGACTGCTTCTCCAATGCAGGAATCCTGGCAAAAAAGCCCACACAGTTCCTCTAGCCACCGTGCACAAGGAGTTCCACAAGCATGGGCAACCACACAGGACTCCTAGCTGCCCACCATGCAGGAATCCTGGTGGTCACTGCCCTGGAGGATCCCCAGGTACCACTCCTGTGTAGAGCCCCATTACCAACCTGGGACACCCCTAGTTGCATCCATCTTGGGACACTGCACATCTGCCATAGTCTCCTACATGTGATGGCCTGCACCTGGGGACACTGGACAATGTCTGGAGATAGCTGCCACTCACAACACTGCATGCCACAGAGCTGGATCCCAGAACATGCCATCCAATGCCACCATCAGGCCAGACACAAACAACACCCTATCCCTGAAATCAGTTGCGTCCAACTTGGAACAACTTTGTTGCCATCTTCAGTTAGGGCAAATCCCAGCTTGGGAGACAGGCTGGGGCCTAGAAGCAATATCAAGGTAATTATAGTCCCCAAATCCCCCCTTCTCCCCAGGAGCCACTAACCCCACACACTGCTTGCAGCCACATGACCAGTCCATAGCTTACAGAGCTTGGTACTCATCTGCACCACAGCTCTCCACAACAGGTGTGCAGCCCCCAGGTCACACCCACAAAACCTCTGGGGAGAGAGGTTATTGATTGGGAAGTAGAAATGGAGGGCTGAGTGAGAGTTCAGAGACTAAACAAGAGGCCAGGAATTGTGAGGTCTCCAGGTGGGCCCCAAAGGAGATCCTTAGGGTACAGTCTCCCATGGGGACTGGCAAGTGCTACACACCAATTCCAGGAACTCCACCTGCAAGACCAACCCTCCCACCCTAATAACTTTCACCATCCTGAGGATGGAGACACCAGCAAATAGAAAACCCAAACAAATAGGTGAGAAAAAAAGCAGGAAAAATACTGAACCCCCCCAAAAAAAGAAAAAACAATCATGTATCTTCCTTTGATAATTTTTCCCCTCCTTTGTCTCTCTCTTCTCCCGCCCTCACATCCCCAACATTTTTAAAACCAAGAACTTTTCATAGATTAGGTTACTGAGGTCTGGGAGGCCTGAATAGTATATTACAGTTTTGTTGTATATTCTTTTATCTCCTATTTCTACATTTTTAATTTCTTAAATTTTCTGGTTGTTTTTTTTATTCTCTCTACTGTCTTCATACTTGTCTCCCCAAAATCACTTCCTCTCTTTTCTCATACTACTATCAAACTTCTTTTCATTCCTCTTTCACTCTTCCTATGATCTATTAACTCTATATCCTCACCATCCACCTCCTTAACATTTCATCCTACCCTATTCCGGATCTCTTTGTCCACCACTAGAAACTGCAGACCCTTTTGCAAACCTACTGTTTATATTGTAGATAATAATTGAACTCACCATTTCTGTGTATTATGACAAAGTCATAACATCTTAATAGCAGCTATTTGGTTTAAGGCTGCATATCATTTGTATTGGGACCTGTGTGTATTAATTCCCCCTTAAAGGAGAGGTATTGGAACCCTGCAGGGACACTATAAGCTTCCAGGGTAAAAACTGTAACACCTTGAAAACACAGAGCTAGAAGGTAAGATACATGAACAACATGAGAAACTAAGGGAAGAAAGTGCCCCAAAGATGCTACATTATTGGAATCCATGGCCAGAACAGCAGGAGAAATGTTAGAGGAGGAGTTGAGGACATACATAATTAAAATGTTCTCAGAATTAAGGGTTATGCAAGAGAGCAAGTACAGGCAAGCAAAGGATTATTTTGACAAAGAGATACATAAGCAAATACAGGAAGCAAAAGATTACTTCAATAAAAAGACAGGTTCTGGAAAAAGCAAACAGAAATCCTTGAAATCAATAATAAAACAAATTAAAAACTCAATAGGAAGCATCTCCATCAGAATAGATCACTTCGAAGACTGAACCTCAGACAATTAAGACAAAATATATAATCCTTAAAATAAAGTTGACCATAGTGAAGATGATAATAAACCATCAGCAGAAAATTCAAGAATTATGGAATAACATGAAAAAACCAAATTTAACAATTATTGGAATAGATGAAGGCATAGAGTTCCAAACTGAAGAAATGGGCAATCTATTAAATGAAATCATACTGGAAAAATTTCCGAACATGAAGATTGAATTGAAAAATCTAATATATGAAGCTTACAGGATGTCAAGTGTACAAAATCACAAGAGATACACAACAAGGCACATCATAATGAAAATGCCAAGCATACAGAATAAGGAGAAAATTTTCAAAGCCACAAGATAAAGGAATCAGATTACATAAGGGGGAAACCAATTAGGGTCTCCACTGATTCCTCAACCAAGACTCTGAAAGCTGAAAGATCATGCAACAACATAAACTGAGCTCTAAACAAAAATTGATGCCAACCAAGAATCATATCCAGTAAAATTAAACTTTACATTTTGATTTTGATATGTTATTTTTATGACAAAATAAAAACCTTCCATGATTCACAAAAGTTAAAAGAATTTATAACTAGGACGCCTGCACTATAGAACATCCTTGGCAAATTATTCCATGAGGATAAAATGAAAAACAGTGAAAATCACTCTAAAGTAAAAACCTATCAAATAGAAACCAAGCCATGTTAACTACCAAAAATAAACAAAAACAACTGGGAATATAAATCATGTTTCAATAATAACCCTGAATGTTAATTTCTAAAACTCAGAAATCAAAAGACATAGATGGGCAGATTGAATGAAAACAAAAGAAGGCCCAGCAATATGCTGTCTTCTGGAGACTCATCTCATAGAAAAAGGCACCCACAGACTGAAGATGAAAGGTTGGAAAAAATACAACTCATCTGGACTGTAGAAGCAAGCAGGGGTTTCCATTCTTATATCACATAATGTGGACTTCAAGTGAAAGTTAATCAAAATGAATAAAGTAGGACATTTCATACTGCTTAAGGGAACCATATACCAAGAAGACATAACAATTTTGAATATACATGCCCTAAACAATGGAGCATCAAAGTTGAGCAAATAAACTCTTATGTTCAAGAGTCAAATAGACCACAGCACAATAATTCTGGGTGATTTTAACACATCTCTTTCACCTCTGGATAGATCTTCCAAACAAAAGCCAAACAGAAACTATGGAACAATAATACAATCAATAACTTAGATTTAAATATATATATATATATATATATATATATATATATATCTCCATCCATAGCTTGCAGAGCCTGGTCCTGGTCTGCTCAACAGCTCTACACAACAGGTGCACAGCTCCTGGAGCACAGCCCATAAGACCTCTGGGGAGAGGGGTTTCTGATTGGCAAGTAGAAAGGGAGGAGTGAGTGAGATAGAGTTCAGAGACTAACTTAGAGGCCAGGAATTGTGAGGTCTACAGGTGGGCCACAGATGAGATCATTGGGTGTAGTCTCCCATGGGGATTGGCATGTGCTACACTCCTACCTCCAGGAACTCCACCCCTAAGACCAACGCTCCCACCCTAATAACTTTCACCACCCTGAGGGTGGAGACACCAGCAAAGAACAGATGACCCCAACTAGTAGGTGAGAAAAGAAGCAGGAAAGATACTTAACTCCTACTAAAACAATCCTTGTATCTTTCTTTGAGATTCTTTTTCTCTTTTATCTCTCCCTCTTCTTCCACCCTCACATTCCCAATATTTGTGAAACCAAGAAATTCTCATGGATTAGGCTACTGAGGCCTGGGAGGTCTGAATAGTATATTATACTTGAGTTGTATATTCTTTTATCTCCTATTTTTACATTTTGTATTTCTTAATTTTACGTTTTTGTTGTTGTTGTTGTTCTCTCTACTGTCTTCCATTTACATATTTCCCCAAAATCACTTTCTCTTTTCTTTTGCTACTATCCAACATTTTATTCCTCTTTGACTCTTCCTAAGATCTAATAACTCTGTATCCTCACCTCCTAACCCCTCAACATCTCATCCAACACCCCACCCCTGGTTCTCTCTTTGTCCACAGCAGAAAATGCAGACCCTTTTGCAAACCTACTGTTTATATTGTAGATAATGATTGAACTTGCCATTTCTATACATTGTGAAAAATCCATAAAAACCTTAATAGCAGCTACTTGGTTTAAGGCTGCATATTGTTTGTATTGGGATCTGTGAATATTGATCTCCCCATTAAAGGGGAGGCAATGGAACCCATTAGGGACACGATAAGCCTCCAGGATAAAAACTAACACCTCAAATACACAGAGCTAGAAGGGAAGATGCATGAACAACATGAAGAACCCAGGGGAAAATGTGCCCCAAAGATGCTCCATTATTAGAAGCCATGGTCAAAACAGCAGAAGAAATGATAGAGAAGGAGTGGAGGGGTATAATTTTCTTTGAATTAAAGAATGATGTAAGACAGCAAATACAGGCAGCAAAGGATTATTTTGATAAAGAACTACATAAGCTCATACAGGAAGCAAAAGATTCCTTCAATAAGGAATTAGAGATTCTGAAAAGCAAACAGAAATCCTTGAAATGAAGGAAACAATAAACCAATTTAAAAACTCAATAGGAAGCATCTCAAACAGAATAGATCACTGCATCTCAGACAATGCAGACAAAGTATATAATCTTAAAAAAAAATAAAGTTGACCATACTGTGAAGATGGTAAGAAACCATGAGCAGAATATTCCAGAATTATGGGATAACATGAAAAGACCAAATTTAAAAATTATTGGGCTAGAGGAAGGCATAGAGGTCAAAATCAAAGGAATGAACAATCTATTCACTGAAAATCAGAATAATTTCCCGACATGAAGAATGAATTGGAAAATCAAATACAAGAAACCTTCAGGATGCCGAATGTATAAATTCACAACAGATCCACACCAAGGCATATCATAATGAAAATATTCAACATACAGAATAAGGAGAGAATTTTAAAAGCCACAAGAGAATAGAATCAGATTACATATAGGGGGAAACCAATTAGGATCTCTGCTGATTTCTCAATGGAGACCTTGTAAACTAGAAGATCCGGAAACAACATTAATCAAGCTCTGAAAGAAAATGGGTGCCAACAAAGAATCTTGTATCCATCAAAATTAAGCTTTAGATTTGAAGATGAAATAAAAATCTCCTACAATAAACAAAAGAAAAAAGAACTTATAGCTAGAAAATTAGCACTACAAAACATTCTTGGCAAAATATTCCATGAAGAGGAAATTAGAAACAACAATGAAACTCAGCAGAGAGAGGCAATACCCTAAAGGAAAAAACAATTAAAGAGGAAAGTCAGATTAAATAACAAAAATACAGAAATAGGGCTGGAAATACAAACCATGTCTCAATAATAACCCTGGATGTTAATGGCTTAAACTCACCAAAAGACACAGGCTACCAGACTGGATTAAAAAAAAAAAAAAGATGCAACAATATGCTTCCTACAGGAGATCATTTACAGGAAAAGACATACCAGACTAAAGGTGAAAGGTTGGGAAAAATCATACCACTCACATGGACAGCAGAAGGAAGCAGGGGTTTCCATTCTCATATGAAATAAAGTAGACTTCAAGCCAAGGTTAATCAAAAGGAATAAAGATGGACATTACATATTGCTCAAGGGCACCACACACCAACAAGACAAAACAATCATTAATATATATGCCCCCAAAAATGGTGCAGCTATGTTCATCAAACAAACTCTTCTCAAGTTCAAGACTCAAACTGACTACAATACAAAGTTCTTGGGTGACTTTAACTCACCTCTCTCACCACTGGACAGATCTTCCAAACAAAAGTTGAATAAAGAAACTATAGAGCTCAATAACACAATCAATAACTTAGACGTAACTGACATAAATAGAATATTTCAACATGCATCAATTTGATACACTTTCTTCTCAGCATCACATGGAAACTTCTCTAAAATACACCATATAATGTGCTACAAAGCAACTCTTAGCAAACACAAATAAGTAAAGAGACTACCATGCATTTTATCAGATCATAATGGAATAAAAAACAAAATAAAAAATAAAAATTTCTCCATCACCTGGAGACTAAACAATATTCTACTGAATGAACAATGTGTTACAGAAGACCTCTAGGAGGAAATTAAAATAAATTCTTAGAGTTAAATGAGAACACATACACAACATATCAAAATCTTGTGGACACTATGAAATTAGTACTAAGAGGAAAAATCATTGAATGGAGTTCATTCCTTAAAATAAAAAAAAAAAAAAATCAACGAATAAATGGGGACATTATATTCATTTGCAAACCTAGATATTATCCTGAGCCAACCTTTAATATGAAAGTCAAGAATGTAATCCCTGGGGCTGGGGCTCAGTGGTAGGGCACCTGCCTAGCACATGAAGCCCTGCATTGCATCCTCAGCACTACACAAAAATAAATATAAAAAATAAAGATATTGTGTCCATCTACAACTAAAGAAAACAAAAAAGCCCACAATCCCTGGCAGGCATTGTGGTAACACACACATGTAACCCCAGCTGCTTGGGAAGCCAAGTCTGGAGTGTCACAACTTTGAGTCAAGCCTCACTAAATTGGCAAGACCATATCTCAAATAAAAATAAAACCAAGATTATAGGTGTGTTTTACAAGTGAGCTCTAGGTTCTATCATCATCACCACAGGGGGATATTTTTAATTCCTGTCTTGTCTTCTTTCTATGAACTTAAAGTCCTCACAAACAAGGAGGTGGCTTAGGGATGATGCTATATTTTCTAAAAACAACCCATGTGAAATGTTCAAGTGTTCACATCTTTTGAAAAATTCCCAAGCATTTTGATTTTGATATTATGGTCATTAGAACTGTCTCTTTAATTTTATGTTTGCTATTTGTTTTCTTAGGCACATAAACAACTGATTGATCTTGAATTTTGTTATTGTTATGAGCTCATCTGTTGCTTCTAACAGTACTTAATGAACTCCTACCTTAAAAATATCCACCTTAAAATCACTTCTATCTCATACCTCATTTTGAAAGACTAGTAGTCTTTGAGACAGCAAAAAACACAAGTAATTTGCAATACCCCTTTGATAAAGGCAAAGATACTGGTGAAAATCTCAGCAAAACTCTATTCTCTACAAGCCAGAAACCAAGAGAACAAGACCATAGTCTGCCACAAACACTTTAACAGGTACAGGAGATGAGAGATACCCCAGCTAGCAAACTTCCTGTTATCAATTTAGACAAAGACAGAATCAGGAAAAAAATCCACCCATTTTTAAACTAAAAACAAGAGTTATCAGGAAACCTATATGAGTATCAGACTTCCTCTTGTTTAGATCAGGGTTTTTCATTGCAAATTTTTAAAAATGTCACATTTAGCTTCAGAGTATTTCTTATGTCATAAGTTATGAGACATAGTCTTAAAAAGGGTGGGGTATTTCCTCAGGGTAGAATATCATTCACATTTTAAATTAGTTGCAATTAAGGAAAGAAGCATGGAATATTAATAATTCAGCTTGGAGTTGTCTGCCCAAGGACTTGCTCTTAAACACACACACACACACACACACACACACACACACACACACACAACAATATTATAGTAACCTTCAACCATATTTTGGAAAAGATTTGCACAACTTTGACAACCACGACCCAGCTTTATCAACTGTCACATTAGCATGAGCATTTGGTCACATGGTTAATTTAAATTGCAGAAAGCAGGGATAAATTCAAGTTGTGGGCTAGAGGGAGACTGCATGCTGTATTGCTCTGTGACCTAAGTTTGAAGCAGTGGAAATACTGTTTCTCTGAGAGTTCTTAGAGGACCTCTAACCACTGCTCCCATGCAGGAATGCCAGCCACAAAGCCCACACATGTCCTCCAGCTACCGTGCCCAAACAGGACCAGCAGCATCAGCACAAAAACAGGACTCCTAGCTGCCCACCCATGTAGGAATCCTAGGGGCCATTGGCCCTCAGGATCCCCACCCATCACTCCTGTGTGGACTGTCATTACCAACGTGGGGATCCCCCAGTTGCCTCCATCTTGGAACACTGCAACCACTGCCATAGTCCCCTACATGTTGTAGCCTACACCTGGGGACACTGGACAGGGTCTGGATACAGCTGCCAGCCACAACACTGCATGCCACAGAGCTGGATCTTAACATGTCGCCCAATGCCTCCACCTAGCGCAACACAACTAATACCCCCATCTTCTGAAAGCAGCCACCTCCAACTTGGGACACCTTTGTCACCATCATTAGATAGGGCAACTCCCAGCTTGGGACAGAGACTGGTGCCTACAAGCAATATCAAGGTACCTATACTTCCCAAATACCCCTGTCCCTAGGAGCCGCTAACCCGGCACAGTGCCTGTGGCCACATGGCCAATCCATAGCTTGCAAAGCCTGGTCCTGATCTGCTCCACAGCTCTCCATGACAGGTGTGTAGCCCCCAGATCACAGCCCATAAGACTTCTGGAGAGAGAGGTTTCTAACTAGGAAGTAGAAAGGGAGGGGCACGTGAGACAGAGTTCAGAGACTAAATTAGAGACTAGGAATTCTGAGGTCTCCAGGTGGGCCCCAGACCAGAACCTTGGGGTGCAGTCTCCCATGGGGACTGGCAAGTGCTACACCCCATTTCTAAGAATGCCACCCCCAAGACCAACCCTCCCACTCTAATAACCTTCACCATTCTGAGGGTGGAGATACCAGCAAACACCATACAACCCTAACTCTGTCTATGGCATTGGCTTTTAAACAGCATGTTCCTGACATCATGCAGCTAGTAGACTGTTTTATATCATGGTACCTAATAAGCAGGAAAAATTCTGAATTCCAACAAAAATTATCATTTTATCTTTGAGATTCTTTTTCTCTTTTCTCTCTCCCTCGTCTTTCCCCTTCACATTCCCAACATTTGTAAAAACCAATAACTTCTCATGGATTAGGCCTTTGAGGTCTGAATGATATATTAAAGTTGTGTTGTATATTCTTTTATCTCCTATTTCTACATTTTTTTTATTTCTTGATTTTTATGTTTTTTTGTCTGCTCTACTGTCTTCCCACTTACATGTTTTCCCCAAATCACTTTCTCTCTTCTCTTGTTAGTATCCAACTTCATTCTTATTTCACTCTTCCTAAGACTTAATAACTCTATATCCTCACCTCCTACACCCTCAACATCTCATCCTGCACCCCACCCCTGTCTCTCTTTGTCCACACCAGAAACTTCAGACCCTTTTGCAAACCTATTGTTTATATTATAGGTAAAGATTTCTGTATATTGTGACAAAACCATAAACACCTTAATAACAGCTATTTGGTTTAAGGCTGCATATTTTTTTGTATTGGGATCTGAGAATATTGATCTTCCACTTAAAGGATATGTATTGGAACCCATTGGGGACACTATAAGCCTACAGGATAAAAACTGTAACACCTTGAAAACCCAGAGCAAGAAGGGGAGATGCATGAACAACATGAGAAACCAAGGGAAGAATGTGCCCCAAACAAAGATGTTCCATTATTAGGATCCATGCTCAAAACAGCAGAAGAAATGATACAGAAGTAGTGAAGGGGTATAATTTTCTTTGAATTAAAGGATGATGTAAGACAGCAAAATCAGACAGCAAAGCATTATTTTGATGAAGATATACATAAGCAAATACAGGAAGCAAAATATTCCTTCAATAAGGAGATAGAGATTCTGGACAAACAACAACAAAAAAAGAGAACAGAAATACTTGAAATAAAGGAAACAAAAAAAAAAAAAAAAAACAAATTAAAAACTCAGTAGAAAGCATCTCCAACATAATAGATCATTGGAAAACAGAACCTCAGACAATGAAGACAAAATATATAATCTTGAAAAACAAAGTTGACCACAGTGAAGTTGGTAAGAAACCACGAGCAGAGGTTTCAAGAATTATGGGAAACATGAAAAGACCAAATTTAACAATTATTGGGCTAGAGGAAGGCAGAGCGGTACAAATCAAAGGAATAAACAATCTACTCAATGGAATGATATCAGAAAAATTTCCAAACATGAAGAGTGAGTTGGAAAATCAAACATAAGAGGCGTACAGGATGCCAAATGTACAAAATCACAACATATCCATACCAAGACACATTATAATGAAAATGCCCTACATACAGAATAGAGAATTTTAAAAGCCACAAGAGAAAGGAATCAGATTACATATAGGGGAAACCAATTAGGATCTCTGCCGATTTCTCAACCCAGACCCTGAAAATTACAAGATCTGGCAACAACATAAACCAAGCTCTATAAGAAAATGGATGCCAATTAAGAATCATATCTGGTCTGGGGATGTGGCTCAAGCAGTAGCGCGCTCACCTGGCATGCATGTGGCCCGGGTTCGATCCTCAGCACCACATACAAACAAAGATGTTGTGTCCACCAAAAACTATAAAAGAAATATTAAAATTCTCTCTCTCTCTCTCTCTCTCTCTCTCTCTCTCTCTCTCTCCCTCCCTCCCTCCCTCCCTCCCTTAAAAAAAGAATCATATCCAGCTAAATTAAACTTTATATTTCAATTTAGATGTTATTTTTAAGACAAAATAAAAACCTTCCATGATACACAAAAGTTAAAAGAATTTACAGCTAGAAAGCCTGCACTACAGAACATCCTTGGCAAAATATTCCATGTGGAGTAAATGAAAAACAATTAAAATCAGAAAAGGGAGGTATAATTCTAAAGGAAAAACCTATCAAACAGAAAACAAGTTAAATACTAAAAATAAACAAAAACAACTGGGAATACAAATCATGTCTCAATAATAACCCTGAATGTTAAGTTCTAAAACTCAGCAATAAAAAGACTGGCAGATTGGATTGAAAAAAAAAAAAAAAAAAAAAAAAAAGACCCAACAATATGCTGCCTCCAAGAGACTCATCTCATAGGAACAGATATCCACAGACTGAAGGTGAAAGGTTGGGAAAAATCATACCATACACATGGACTGCAGAAACAAGCAGGGGTTTCCATCCTTGTATCAAACAATGCGAATTTCAAGGGAAAGTTAATCAAAAGGGATAAAGAAGGATATTACATACTGCTCAAGGGAACCATACACCAATAAAACATAACAATTATAAATATATATGCCCCAAACAATGGAGCATTTATGTTGAGCAAACAAACTCTTCACAATTTCAAGAGTCAAATAGACCACAACACAATAATTATGTGTGACTTTAACACACCTCTTTTACCAATCATAGATCTTCTAAACAAAAGCTAAATAGAGAAACTATAGAGCTCAGTAATACAATCAATAACTTAGACTTAAATGATACATACGGAATATTTTATCCTTCAACAAGTGAATACACTTTCTTCAAAGCAGCACATGGATACTTCTCTAAAACAGACTATATACTATACTGCAGGGCAACTCTTAGCAAACATAAAACAGAGATACTACCACACATTTTATCAGATCATAATGGAAAGAAATTATAAATCAATGATAAAAATAGAAGCTACTCCAACACCTGGAGACTAAACAATATGCTATTGAATGAACAATGAGTTGCAGACATCAAGACATCAAAGAGGAGATTGAAAAATTCTTGGAGGTGAATGAGAATAGTGATAAAACATGTCAAAATCTCTAGGACACTATGAAAGCAGTACTAAGAGGAAAGTTCATTGCATGGAGTTTATTCCTTAAAAGAAGACAAGGTCAACAAATAAATGACCTAACATTACATCTCAAAGCCCTAGAAAAAGAACAAATCAACACCAAAAGCAGAAGACAGGAAATAATTAAAAATCAGAGCTGAAATCAATGAAATTGAAACAAAAGAATCAATTAAAAATTTGACAAAATGAAAAGTCAGCTCTTTGAAAATATAAATACATTTGATAAACCCTTATCCATGCTAATGTAGAGAAGGAAAGAAAAAACTCCAATTATTAAAATCCATGATGAAAAAATAAATATCACCATGAACACTACAGAAATACAGAAGATAATTAGAAATTATTTTGGAAATTTGTACTCCAATAAAACAGAAAATATTGAAGACATCAACAAATGTCTAGAAACATATGATTTAGATAAACTTGAGTCGGGATGAGATATATATATATATATATATATATATATATATATATGTATATATATATATATATATATATATATATATATATATATATATAATTTAAACAGATCATTTTCAAGCAATGAAATGGAAGATACCATCAAAACCCTACCAACCAAAAAAAGCCCAGGACTAAATTAATACAAGACCTGCAAAGAGAACTAACACCAACAATTGTGAAATTATTCCATGAAATATAAAGAGAGAGAGAACACTTACAAACTTATTCTATGAGGCCAAAGTCACCCTGATTCTAAAACCAGGCAAAGACACAACGAAAGGAAACTTCAGACCAATCTCTCTAATGAACATAGATGCAAAAATTCTGAATTAAAATACTGGCAAAATAAATACAAAAACATATCAAAAAGATAGTGCACCACAATCAAGTGGGGCTCATCCCAGGGATGCAAGGTTTGTTCAACATACAGAAATCAATAAAGTTAATTCATCACATCAATAAACTTAATGATAAGAATCATAATCACCTCAATGGATGCAGAAAAAGCATTTGACAAAATACAGCACCTTTACATGTTCAAAACACTAGAAAAACTTGGGATAACAGAAACATATCTCAACATCATAAAGGCTATCTACACTAAGCCCCAGGCCAACATCATTCTAGATGGAGAAAAATTGAAGGCATTGCCTCTAAATTCTGGAACAAAACAGGGATGCCTTCTTTCACCACTTCTATTCAACATAGTTCTTGAAACACTGGCCAGAGCAATTAGATAGATGAAAGAAATTAAAAGAATAACTATAGAAAAAGAAGTACTCAAACTATCACTATTTGCTGATTACATGATTCTATACCTAGAAGATCCAAAAAATTCCACCAGAAAACTACTAAAACTAATAAATGAATTCATCAAAGTAGCAGGTTACAAAATCAACACCCATACATCAAAGGCAATCTGTATATCAGTGGCAAATCCTCTGAAAGGGAAACTAGGAAAAACTACCTCTTTCACAATAAACTAAAACAAAACAAAACAAACTTGGGAATCAACTTAATGAAAGAGGTGAAAGCCCTCTACAATTAAAACAACAGAACACTAATGTAATTAAAGATGACTTCAGAAGATGGAAAGATAGATTTTGCACTTGGATAGGCAGAACTAATATTATCAAAATGACCATACTTCCAAAATCACTATTCAGATTTAATGCACTTCTGATCAAAATCTCAATAGCATTCCTCATAGAAATATAAAAGGCAATGATGTAATTAATCCCAGAAAAATAAAGAGACCCAGAATAGCTAAAACAGTCCTTAGTAGAAGAGTAAAGCAGAGGACATCATTTTACCAGACCTTAAACATACTACACAGCAATAGTAACAGAAACAGCATGATATTGGCACCAAAACAGAGACTAACCACATAAATACAGTAATCTCATAGTAGACAAAGGTACCAAAACATGCATTAGAGAAAAGATAGCCTCTTCAACAAATGGTGCTAGGAAAACTGGAAATCCATATGCAGCAAAATAAAATTATGTCCCTATCTCTCACCAAGCACAAAACTCAACATCAAATAGATCAAGGACCTAGGAATTAAACCCAGAGACCCTGAACCTAAGAGAAGAAAAATATCCAAATCTTCATCATGTTGGATTAGGCCCCTTAGTAAGACTCCTATAGCATAAGAATTAAAACCAAGAATCAATAAGTGAATGGATTCAAACTGAACAGCTTCTCTGCAAAAGAAACAATCAGTGAAGTGAAGAGACAGCCTACATCCTGGGAGCAAATTGATGTGGACACACATCAGATACAGCACTCATCTCTAGGGTATATGAAGAACTCAATCTTGAGACAAAAAAAAAAAAAAAACAATCAATAAATAGGCCAAGGAATTGAACAAGCACTTCTCAGAATATGATATAAAATTGAGCAACACCAAACTCCTGAAATTATTCCATGAAATAGAAAAAGAAGGAACACTTACACACTCATTCTATAAGAACAATATCACCTTGATTCTAAAATCAGACAAAGGCTTCAAAGAAAGAAAACTTCAGACCAATATCTCTAAAAAACAGATGCAAAAATATCTGAATAAATGTCTGGCAAATCAAATACAAAAACATATCAAAAGATCATTCACCATGATCAAGTGAGATTCACCCCAGGGATGCAAGGTTGGTTCAACAAACAGAAATCAATAAATGCAATTCATCACATCAGTAGATTTAAAGATAAAAATCATATGATCATCTCAATAGATGAAGAAAAGCATTTGACAAAATACAGCACCCCTTCATGTTCAAAACACTAGAAAAACTAGGGATAACAGGACTGTATCTCAACATCATAAAGGTTCTCTATGTTAAGCCCCAGGCCAACATCATTCTAAAGGGAGAAAAATTGAAGGCATCCCCCTCTAAAATCTGGAGAAAGACAGGGATGACCTCTCTCACCAATTCAATTCAACATAGTTCTTGAAACACTGGCCAGAGCAATTACATGAAAGAAATTGAAGGAGTAAATATAGGAAAAGAAGAACTTAAACTAGCACTATTTGGTGATGATACAATTCTGTACTTTGAAGACCCAAAAACCTCCACTAGAAAACTTCTAGTACTAGAATTCCACAAAGTAGCAGTATATAAAATCAACACCCACTAATCAAAGGCATTTCTGTATATCAGTGACAAATCATCTGAGGGAGAAATGAGAAAAACTACCGTATTCACAGTATCCTCAAAAAAAAAAAAAAAAAAAAAAAGATACTTGGGAATCTATAAGAAAGGTGAAAGGTCTATACAATGAAAACTATGGAACACTAAAGAGAAATCAAAGACCATAGAAGATGGAAAGATTCAACTTGATCTTGAATAGGCAGAACTAATATTGTCAAAATGACCATATTACCTAGGTACTATACAGATTTAATGCAATTCTGATCAAAATCCCAATGGCATTCCTCATGGAAATAGAAAAAGCAATCATGAAATTCATATGGAAAAATAAGGACCCAGAATAGCTAAAGAAATTCTGAGCAGGAAAAGTGAAGCAGGAGTGATCACTATAGCAGACCTTAAACTATACTACAGAGTAATAGTAACAAAAATAGCATAGTATTGGCACCAAAACAGGCTGGTAGACCAATGGTGCAGAACAGAGGACACAGAGACCAACCCAGAAAATTAGAACTACCTTATATTATACAAAGGGGCCCAAAAATTGCACTGGAGAAAGGCTAGCATCTTCAAAAAATGGTGCTGGGAAGACTGGAAAACCATATGCAACAAAATGAAATTGAACACCTCTCTCTCACCATGCACAAAACTCAACTCAAAGTGGATCAAGGACCTAGGAATCAAACCAGAGACTGTATCTAGCAGAAGCAAAAGTAGGCCCTAATCTTCATCATGTGGGATTATGCCACAACTTCCTTAATAAGACTACTATAGCACAAGAATTAAAACCAAGAATCAACAAATGGGATGGATTCAAACTAAAAAGATTTTTATATTAAAAAAAAAACACAATAGAATAGAGAGCCTACTTCCTGGGAGCAAATCTTTACCCCTCACACATCAGATAGAGCACTAATCTCTAGGGTATATAAAGAACTCAAAAATCTTAACACCAAAAAACAAATAACCCAATCAATAAATGGGCCAAGGACCTGAACAGACATTTGCCAGAAGAGGATATACATCTCAATCAATCAAAAAATATATGAAAAATGCTCATCATCTCTAACAGTTAGAGAAATGCAAATCAAAACCACTGTAAAATATCATCTCTCTCCAGTCAGAATGGCAGCTATTATGAAGAAAAACAACAGCAAGAGGTGATGAGGATGTGGGGGGAAAAGGCACATTCATACATTGCTGGTGGGACTGCAAATTGGTGCAGCCATATGGAAAGCATTATGGAGATTCCTTGGAAATCTGGGAATGGAACCAGCTATTCCTCTTCTCAGACTTTACCCAAAGGAAAACAGCACACTACAGGGACACATCCACATCAATGTTTATAGAAGCACAATTCACAATAGCTAAACTGTGGAGCCAACCTAGATACCCTTAGGTGGATGAATGGATAAAAAAATGTGGCATGTATACACAATGGAATATTACTCAGCACTAAAAGAGAATAAAATCATGGCATTTGCCAGTAGATTGATGGAGTTGGAAAATATTATGTTAAGTGAAGTTAGCCAATCCCAAAAAAAAAATGCCAAATATTTTCTTTGATATGTGGGGGTGACTCACAGTGGGGTAGGGAAGAAGAGCATGGGAGGACTAGATTAATACTAGATATGGAAATGGGGTGGGAGCAAAATGGATGGGGAAGGGGATTAGCAAGGATGGTGGAATGTGATGGTTATCTTTATACAATGATATGATCTACATAATTATTCAAAAGACATGTATGAAGACTTGAATTGTGTGTCAACATACCTTATATACAAAGAGAGATGAAAAATTGTGGTATTTATGTGTATTAAGAATTGTAATGCAGAAAGAATTGTGTACATGTATAATGGCATAAATTGACATGAATATACTTTATATACAGAGATACGAAAAATTTTGCTGTATGTGTGTAATAAGGATTCTAAGGCATTCAACTGTTATCATGTATTTGAAAATAGTAAAATAATATATCTAAAAATTAAATCATGACCTTAAAAACATCCTAAAAAAGAAAAAGAAAGAAATTGTGAGATAAGATACATGTGGTGCTACACAACTGATATATGCAGTGGTCGAGAGGATAAGGCAGCCTTCACAATTGTGAAGCTGACCCCAGCAACTGAGTGAAACCCTGCCTAAACTTAAAAAAAAGTAGGCAATAGTAATTTTAAAATATTAAGAAAAAATTTAAAAGTTTAAAAATTTTAAATAAAATTTAAAAACAGCTGAGGATATAGTTCAATAATAGGACACCCTGGAAATTTCATCCAGAAATAACCATTTCTGGCAATCAGCCACATTTTGTTTGCCATACAGCATACAGTTTGACCAATACTATGAAACACTGTGTCAGTTTTATATTGATGTCACATAAATGTCACATTTCACATATAATCATACTTAAAAAGTACATATGCATAATTTGAAAAAAAATACAAATACAGATCAGCATATAAAAGGCTGAATGATAAAATTCTTCATTATAAAGAGGACCACTCCCCTCAGGTTCATCTATGATAACAACCCATCAAAATTTCACCATGATTTCCTTGTAATTGAAGAAGGGACCAAAGCAAACAGTTTGAAAATTCTCCTACTTATATTGATATGAAATTAGCCAAGAATTCTGAACTTTAAGAGCAAAAGCAGGAGCTATCATTACCAGGCACTAATGCGTATTATAAAATTATCATATTGCAGAAATTTGAGGACCAAAAAATTTGCACACTGCAAAAATTTCATAGATGACTCCGCATGTATGTAAATGTCAATTTTATTATTAAGTGCACTGAAAAGGCCTAGATAAATGCAACCATCTCCAGCAGAGGATTTGGTGTAAATGAACAAGACAACCCAGCATGAAGGGAGGTGTGGGAACTGGAGGCGCAGAGAACTGGTAGGGCTTGGGTGCAGGGCATGCGTGATACTGGATTATACACCAGCACCCCAAAGAACCACATATTGAGTAGGATTATGTTTTAAAATCATACCAGAATAGGAGGCTCCTGGATTTTTTCCACACATGCGTACACAAAATAAACACATACTTCTGTTTTGAGTCCCTCTTAAATAAAGTTATACATGGATTGACATACCTATGCATTGGACCACTGAGAAAATATCTACCATCCGAAGAACAGTCAAAGTTGAGAGACACGTGGGCATTAGTCCTGCCTTGAGCAACGTGCTACATAATTGGGACAAAATACCCCCATCCAGTGTCACCCAGAGTAGATGAAGGCTGTTTAAGGTCACAAATGGAGCACATTGGACACTAAATGACTTGTAGCTGGAAACTCAATTTGTCTGGTGCTCATAGAAGAGCAAGCTAGATATACACAAGTATCAGGATGAGAGAAAATGGGTGTTTTTCTATGGCTGTGGTGGGTCATGAGCTTTATCCATGGGATCAGGGCAGAAGGGGAGTGAGATCAAGGATCCCAGTTTATCCCTAGCAGGGATTTGCCAGCACAATCTGCAAACTGTGGCTACTAACAGTCGAGCTCCTACCTAGGCAGTCCATAAGGGTAGACAGGACAAATGCACTCCACACTGGCAGCCCTGCCTGAGCCCTCTCCCCCCTACCTCAGTAATAACTGCAGGCCTGACCAGTATTTTATCGAAGGAGTATGTCCAGGCACTCAGAGTCCCAACATTTTTTCCCATTCCATGGACTCCATGCTAAACCACCAAGCTTTGGGAGCAATGGCAACTGTGCATGTAGAAATCTCCCTAGATCACAAAGGAGGGGCTTCACATTGGCTGCAAGCACTTCCATAGACTACAATTCCCCCCCAAATAGGAGTGAAGAAAAAGGATTAAAACCACAGCTCCCTGTTTCTTTCTAGAATAGGCTCACACCACCTTCTTGCAGTGAGCACAGGCAACCTCAGTTCTAACCAACTGCATCAAGAATTCAGTCCCCAGCTAAGTAGGAGAGTTTCTACAGCCTGAGCACAGCTGTGGGAAAGACTCCATATCAAACAGGTGAAGGAACCAGTCCTCTAATTACATGGAGAAAGACCCACTCACACAGGGATAGAATATAAGCTTAGTGCAGCTTATATTAAATAGCATGGAGTTCATTAAAAGCTAAAAGAGTAACAACCACTCTGGACGCATTTCCAAAGGAACTTGAACCAGTGTGTTAATAAATGGCTGCATGCCCATCGCTGTTCCAGGATCCACAGAAGCCAGGACGACGGAACATCTGAAATGGCTTCTGGATAAGGAGACTCCTCCCATCCACAGAGCCATCACCTACTACCCTGAAAAACTACTTCCCCTAAATGCACCTGCTCATAGGTCAACAGGTGGCTGATATGTACCAGATGCTCAAGAGACCTCAGCTGTGCCAGGTGTGGGATCCTCGTGTCAGGCAGAGTCAAAACAGAACCAGGAAAATCTCAGAGATGGCATGAGACCCCTAGGACATGCAGTCCACAGGGGGGACATTCAACCCAAAGACATTCTTACAAGGTATCTGGCCTGGGAGAGAAAGGGAGAATACACACACACACACACACACACACACACACACACACACACTTTTGCAAATGTTGAGTGGTTTTTGATGTTCTTTTCTCTCATGTGAAATGCTCATAAACAGAAAACAAAACCTTTGCTTCTTATTTTATTACAGTGGGGAGAAAAAACTGTCACTGGAAATGGGGACAGGGTACTGGAATTTGAGGAATTCATTGATACATGCATAAAGGTTCTGTCTGGGAGATGGGGTTCTGGATCTGACCTTTTGATTCCCTTATATTTAGAACATTCAGGGGGACCAAGGGAGGAGGCCCACACCTGTAATCCCAGCCACTTGGGAGGCTGAGGCACAAGTTCAAGGCCAGCCTCAGCCTCTGTCTCAAGCTAAATGATAAAAAGTACAAGGGATGCAGATCCGTGGTAAAGGATCTCTGCGTTCAATCCACTATGCCCCATGCCCCCCCCCCAAAGAAAGAAAAGCTCAGGAGGAAGAAAAAGCTGAGACCCCTGCAGATCCCAGCCCCCTTGGGTAGGAAAAGAGCCCACTGACTGGTGATTCTCAGGGTCACTACCCTCTGAAATCCACCACAGAAGAAATTCAGGGAGGAGACTTGAGCTGCCAATATGTACAGGAGATACCCATGTGTTCAATAATGAGAATAAAAAGAATCCAACATCTTTACAAACCCAAGAAATGTAAACTAAAACCCTATCAGAGAGAAAATTAAATAGTATCAATGAGGATAGGAAACAAAAGAATTCTAATAAACTCAAGGAGTTTAAGTGCTTCTTAACTATTTGTGGAAACTCTTTTGCTATTAAAGACACATGATGGTCCCCTACAGCAGGGACTTGCTGCAATCAGTTCATAGGAGCAGGATAATATATTAATAGTCATGGTACATTCAGCTTAAAAATAGTATAAAATACCATTGGTAAGATTTACAAGGGTGCCATATGCATGTGGAATTATGTATAACTATGGTGCACTAATAAAACAATCCAGCATGCTTTACTCTTAATGGAAGCATCCAGTTCTAAAATTCATCCACAAAGTTAAATATATGTAAACTTAACCAAGAAACTTTTGAATTATAATAACAAAAAATTATAAGAGCAAAAAAAAGTTATTACACAACATGTGCATTGGGAAGCTGTAATGTTACAATTATCATTGAGGAATCAAGGTGTCAACAGTGTCCACCCATGAACCCACGTGGATGTAAAAATCATACACTTAATTGTAATGGAAAAGTCATTATCAATCAAATCCTAACCAGGCCAATCTCAGCAACTTAGCTAGACCTGTGGTCAGAATAAAAACTAAAAACAACCAGGCACATAACAGAAGGGTACTTTACCACTCAGCTAACTACCAAAACAAACAAACAAACAAACAAACAAAAATGAACTCCACAAAACTAGCTCAGGAATAAGCGAGGTCCCCTGTATACCACAGCTCCCCGCCTGCAGGAAAATGATGGAGGTTTATTTATTTATTTTTTTCTTTTGGAACTGAGCATTGAACTTAGGGGCCCTCGACCACTGAGCCCCATCCCCAGCCCTATTTTGCATTTTATTTAGAGGCAGGGTCTCGCTGAGTCTAAGTGCCTCCCGAACTTGCCGAGGCTGGCCTTGACCTCACAATCCTCCTGCATCAGCTCCCCACCCCCAGCTGCTGGGAATGAAGTGTGCACCATCGCCCAGCCTGGAGTTTGGATTCTTCTAGTGGTCCCACCTGTCAATCACCACAGCCCCAGAAGACAAGATGCAGATTGGATAAGATAGGACTGGAGCAGGGGCTGATGCTGCCCCAAGGTATGGGGAGGCTGCGAGGGATCTCCACCACTCTCACGCTCCCCACTGGGGTGGCCAGGGGGGCTGAGGGTCGCTGTCCCCCAGGGGCTCAGGCCTGCCGATGCAGAGAGTGCCCAGAGTCCGGGTCAGCCAGCTCCTGTGGTTCCCGCCTCAGCCAGTCCCTCTGGATGGCCTCCCTGTCCAGTCACCAGGTGCCACTGCACACTCACCATTTCCTGATGCCCATCAGCCAAGCCTGCCCTGGAGAGCTTCGGGCCCATGCATGGCAGGGCCACCTGGGATCCTGGGCAGGAGGGAAGCCTGGAGTCCAACTGCAGGAGTCATGGAACCGCGGACCACGGAGAAATAAATCCCATCCTGAGCGCGGAAGCACGCCCCCTGCTTGCTGCTTGCGCTCATAATTGGACAGTGCTCAGCATGGAGGCTTCTGATTGGACAGGGCGTCAGTCAGTCTCTGCTCTCCCAAGCCTGAGCCCAGCCAGCCTTCTTTTTGAGTGACAGAGGGTGATGTCTACTCCAGGCAAGCAGGAGGCCAGAATGGCAGGGTTGGTTTGCAGGTTAGGGTGACCAGAATTCTAAGTTCTGTTGGGTTTTGATGTTAGGAAATTGAAGTCATTTCTTGAAAGTTTCATCCCCTGGGCCTCCTCCTATAATAAGACCACCCAAAGCATCTTCGGGGGGATGACATGTCCTCTCTTTTCCTGTGCAAAATTCTCCAAGCAGAACTGGCCATTCGGCCCTTGGGAACTGCCCAGTGCATCACAGCCAGCGCTGGTGGAGACTCACGGGGGGCCTGGCAGGCGCCCTAGAGGAGGCTCCAACCCCGTTGGCAGCATGAGAGCTGATTTTCCTCCAGCTGAGTTGAATCTGTATCTCGAGCCCATATTGAGCTGGAGGCAGAATAAGGAGATCAGCACAGAAGAGATGCTGGAGAGCGCAGACCTGGGTAAACCCCAGGTACACCTTGGCTCCCTCACTCTCTGGCCAATGGGGGTTGAATTCAAAAGACCTAGGAGCCCATTCCACAGACCTATTTTGAATTTTGTTTTGAGACAGGGTCTCACTGACTTGCTTAGCACCTTGCTTTTGCTGAGGCTGGCTTTGAATTCGCCATGCTCCTGCCTCAGCCTCCCCAGCCACTGGAATGATAGGCGTGTGCCACATTTTTCTCTTTCTTTTCTTTTCTTTCTTTTCCTTCCTTTCTTTTCCTTCCTTTCTTTCCTTCCTTCCTTTCCTTTCTTCCTTCCCTTTCTTCCTTCCCTTCTTTCTTTCTTTCTTTCTTTCTTTCTTTCTTTCTTTCTTTCTTTCTTTCTCTCTTTCTTTCTTTTTGAGAGAAATACCTGTGGTGGCCAAAGGATAACAGCCTTGCACAGATCAAGGCCACCCTGGGTGCTCTCCCTGGTTCCCACCAGTCCCCTGGATCCCAGGCAATGGGATCCTGCCTTTTTCAAAAACCAGACACACCCTGCCCAGGTTTGCATCCTCAGTATCAGCTGAATACTCTGCACTTGACAAGAAAAAAGAAAAAGAAAAAAGACAGACCCTACTGCTTGTCTTGATGCAAACACAGCCGATGTGTTTCCAAATAGAGCTCTGGTCTTGTCCCTCCAATTCAGTGGTGCAAAAGTCAAATAATACAGAGAAGACTTCTCGTTAAGAGAGGCTTATGGGTCTGTCTCTTTAAGGAAAAACAATTTGGGTTTGATTGGGATTCCAGGAAAGCCAATTCCAGGTTTTCCTAATTTTGTAAATAACTTCATAGACTCATTTGCACCCTGCTCCTCTCTGTCTTAATTAACCGTGGAGGCCTCAAGTTTACCTGCCCCATGGAACCCCTGCTCCTGCAGATGAATGAGGGGGGTGGGTCCTTTCTTCTCCATGCAGCACCCTGAACCTCCACCTTCCCTTCAGGATCCAACACCTTTGGCAGCATCCAATGGAGGAGTGGTTTAGAAAATTCTGGAATGTACCTAAAGTCAGTGTCTTCTGGCTGTGATGCTATCAATTTGGTTCCATGGTCCTTTTCAGTACTTTTTATTTATTTATTTTTTTCTGTTTTAGTGATTCTTCTTAGATATACATGACCATATAATCCATTTTGGTAAAATTATCCAAACATAAAATACACCTTATTCTCATTAGGACCCCATTAATTTGGGTGGGCATCATGGGTGGATTCACTTAGGTATTTTCATATTTTTAAATAGGAACATTATGGTCGATTCATGCTACTGTCTTTCCTGTTCTTATCCTCCCTCCCTTCCTGTTGTTCCCCTTTGTCTAACCCCCCACCTTCCTTGTGATGTAGATAACAAATGTCAGGGAAAACAGGTGACCTGTGGTTTGGGGGGGTTCCTTATTTTACTTTAGCATAATAATCTCCAGATCTATTCATTTACTGGCCAATGCTATGAAGTCATCCTTTTTTAAAGCTGAGTAATATTCCACTATGTATACAAACCACAATTTCTTTATCTATTCATCTGTTGATGGACATTTTGGCTGGCTCCATAGCTTAGCTATTGTGAGTTTTGCTATCTTGAACATTGATGTGGTTGTGCCCCTGTAGTATGCTTATTTAAATCTCTGGATTTATGCTGAGGAGTGGTATAACTGAGTCAAAGGGTGGTTCCAGTCCTAGTTTCTTGAGGAATCTCCATCCTGCTTTCCAGAGGGGTTGCACAAATGTACAGTTTCTCCAACAAGGTGTGAGCATTCCCTGTTCTCCACATCCTCACTAATTTATTGTTACAGTATTCCTGATAATTGCTATTGTGACTGGAGTGAAAGAGAATCTCAGTGTAGTTTTAATTTGCATTTCCCTAATTGTTAAATACGTTCCCTTTTCAGTATTTATTTTTGAAATATATTTTCTATTGGAGTTGGACCCAATAACTTTATTCTATCCATTTATTTTTCTGTGGTACTGAGGATGGAACCAAGTGCCTGCTCATACTAAGCAAGCACTCTACAGCTGATCCCCAGCCCCAGCCCTCATTTTTAGTATTTTTTACTTTTGCTTCTCAGTTATAGTAGCTCAGGTATTTGGGGGACCAGTATTGCTGCATTTGTGAAATTGGAACATTTCTATTGAAGGAAGACTGAGAAGGTCAAGCCACATACCCAGGATTCCAGGGACGAGCAGTACACATTTATCTTGCCCAGGATGAGGAGAAGATTATGTGGCTGAAAAGAGGGAAAGAGCCATGGACACCCTGGGGCCAGAACACCTCCTTCCCCCATGAAGGAAATAATTAATTATTATTGCTATTAGTTTTCTTAACCAAAATGGGAAATTTTCCTAAGCTACTAGTGCCACTAAATATAGGTCCCTGGATGGAGCTCAGATTTCTCTTGAGAGGCAAGGAAAAGTGAATAACCAACCCAGTGGTTCCAATAACCAAAAAGCTAGAAATTGGACTCCTTGGGGAGAAAACACTGGATTTTACCCAATAATTAACAATACAACAGCACCCGACACCAAATTAATGGGGGATGGAGAATTTGTTCAGTGGGTGTGGGGGTCTGTGGGTGGCCAGCTGCAGGAGTTTGCCTCTGGGTGCATTTCTTGCATCTGAGAGGTTTTTCAACACCAATGAGATAAACAAATTGGTGAGAAAACTGGCAAAACCCTCTGCAATATTCTAGCCAAGAAAATTCATGAGCACTTTAAAAACATCTTAATGTTTTTTTTTTTGTTGTTGTTGTTGTTTGTTTTTTTAATTTTTTATTGTTGGTTGTTCAAAACATTTCAAATTTCTTGATATATCATATTTCACACTTTGATTCAAGTGGGTTATTAACTCCCATTTTTACCCCATATACAGATTGCAGAATTACATCAGTTACACATCCATTGAATTACATATTGCCATACTAGTCTCTGTTGTGTTCTGCTGCCTTTCCTATCTTCTACTATCACCCCTCCCCTGCCCTCCCCTCACCTCTTCTCTCTCTACCCCCTCTACTGTCATTCATTTCTCCCCCTTGTATTATTTTTCCCTTTCCCCTCACTTCCACTTGTATGTACTTTTGTATAACCCTGAGGGTCTCCTTCCATTTCCATGCAATTTCCCCTTCTCTTTCCCTTTCCCTCCCACCTCTCATCCCTGTTTAATGTTAATCTTCTTCTCCTGCTCTTCGTCCCTACTCTGTTCTTAGTTACTCTCCTTATATCAAAGAAGACATTTGGCATTTGTTTTTTAGGGATTGGCTAGCTTCACTTACCATAATCTGCTCTAATGCCATCCATTTCCCTGCAAATTCTATGATTTTGTCATTTTTTAATGCAGAGTAATACTCCATTGTGTATAAATGCCACATTTTTTTTATCCATTCATCTATTGAAGGGCATCTAGGTTGGTTCCACAGTCTTGCTATTGTGAATTGTGCTGCTATGAACATCGATGTAGCAGTGTCCCTGTAGCATGCTCTTTTTAGGTCTTTAGGGAATAGACCGAGAAGGGGAATAGCTGGGTCAAATGGTGGCTCCATTCCCAGCTTTCCAAGAAATCTCCATACTGCTTTCCAAATTGGCTGCACCAATTTACAGTCCCACCAGCAATGTACAAGTGTACCCTTTTCCCCACATCCTCGCCAGCACTTGTTGTTGTTTGACTTCATAATGGCTGCCAATCTTACTGGAGTGAGATTGTATCTTAGGGTGGTTTTGATTTGCATTTCTCTGACAGCTAGAGATGGTGAGCATTTTTTCATGTACATGTTGATTGACTGTATGTCCTCCTCTGAGAAGTGTCTGTTCAGGTCCTTGGCCCATTTGTTGATTGGGTTGTTTGTTTTCTTATTGTCTAATTTTTTGAGTTCTTTGTATACTCTGGATATTAGGGCTCTATTTGAAGTGTGAGGAGTAAAGATTTGTTCCCAGGGTGTAGGCTCCCTATTTACCTCTCTTATTGTTTCTTTTGCTGAGAAAAAACTTTTTAGTTTGAGTAAGTCCCATTTGTTGATTGTAGTTATTAACTTTTGTGCCATGGGTGTCCTATTGAGGAATTTGGAGCCCAACCCCACCATATGTAGATCGTAGCCAACTTTTTCTTCTATCAGACAGCGTGTCTCTGATTTGATATCAAGCTCCTTGATCCATTTTTAATTAACTTTTGTGCATGGTGAGAGAAAGGGATTCAGTTTCATTTTGTTGCATATTTATTTCCAGTTTTCCCAGCACCATTTGTTGAAGATGCTATCATTCCTCCATTGCATGCTTTTAGCCCCTTTATCAAATATAAGATAGTTGTAGTTTTGTTGATTGGTTTCTGTGTACTCTATTCTGTAGCATTGGTCCACCCGCCTGTTTTGGTACCAGTACCATGCTGTTTTTGTTACTATTGCTCTGTAGTATAGTTTGAAGTCTGGTATCGCTATACCACTTACTTCACACTTCCTGCTTAGCATTGTTTTTGCTATTCTGGGTCTTTTATTTTTCCATATGAATTTCATGATTGCTTTCTCTATTTCTACAAGAAATGCCGTTGAGATTTTGATTGGCATTGCATTAAACCTATAGAGAACTTTTGGTAATATCGCCATTTTGATGATGTTAGTTCTGCCTATCCATGAACAGGATATATTTTTCCATCCTCTAAGATCTTCTTCTATTTCTCTCTTTAGGGTTCTGTAGTTTTCATTGTATAAGTCTTTCACCTCTTTTGTTAGGTTGATTCCCAAGTATTTTAATTTTTTTTGAAGATATTGTGAATGGAGTGGTTGTCCTCATTTCCATTTCAGAGGATTTGTCACTGATATACAGGAATGCCTTTGATTTATGCATGTTGATTTTATATCCTGCCACTTTGCTGAATTCATTTATTAGCTCTAATAGTTTCTTTGTAGACCCTTTTGGGTCTGCTAGGTATAGAATCATGTCTTCTGCAAATAGTGATAATTTAAGTACTTCTTTCCCTATTTTTATGCCTTTAATTTCTTTCATCTGTCTACTTGCTCTGGCCAGTGTTTTGAGAACTATGTTGAACAGAAGTGGAGAGAGTGGGCATCCCTGTCTTGTTCCAGATTTTAGAGGGAATGCCTTCAATTTTTCTCCATTCAGAATGATGCTAGCCTGAGGCTTAGCATAAATTGCTTTTACAATATTGAGGTATGTTCCTGTTATCCCTAGTTTTTCTAATGTTTTGAACATAAAGGGATGCTGTACTTTGTTGAATGCTTTTTCCTCATCTATCAAGATGATCATATGGTTCTTATTTTTAAGTCTATTGATGTGGTGAATAACATTTATTGATTTCCGTATATTGAACCAGCCTTGCATCCCAGGGATGAATCCTACTTGATCATGGTGCACAATTCTTTTGATATGTTTTTGTATCCGACTCGCCAGAATTTTATTGAGGATTTTTGCATCTAGGTTCATTAGAGATATTGGTCTGTAGTTTTATTTCTTTGAATTGTCTTTGCCTGGTTTAGGTACCAGGGTGATGTTGGCCTCGTAGAATAAATTTGGAAGTTCTCCCTCTTTTTCTATTTCCTGAAGTAGCTTGAAAAGTATTGGTATTAGTTCCTCTTTAAAGGTTTTGTAAAACTCTGCTGTATACACATCTGGTCCTGGGCTTTTCTTAGTTGGTAGTCTTTTGATGGTTTCTTCTATTTCCTCAATTGATATTGGTCTGTTTAGGTTGTCTATATCCTCCTGACTTAATCTGGGCAGATCATATGACTTAAGAAATTTATCTATGCCTTCACTATCTTCTAATTTATTGGAGTATAAGGATTCAAAATAATTTTTGATTATCTTCTGTATTTCTGAAGTGTCTGTTGTGATATTGCCTTTTTCATCCCATATGCTAGTAATTTGAGTTCTCTCTCTTCTTCTCTTCGCTAGCATGGCTAAGGGTCTGTCGATTTTGTTTATTTTTTCAAAGAACCAACTTTAAGTTTTGTCAATTTTTTCAATTGTTTCTTTTGTTTCAATTTCATTAATTTCAGCTCTGATTTTAATTATTTCTTGCCTTCTACTTCTTTTGCTATTGTTTTGCTCTTCTTTTTCAAGGATTTTGAGATGAAGTATGAGATCATTTATTTGTTGGTTTTTTTCTTTTTTTAAGGAATGAACTCCAAGCAATGAATTTTCCTCTTAGAACTGCATTCAATGTGTCCCATAGATTCTTATATGTTGTGTCTGTGTTTTCATTTATCTCTAAGAATTTTTTAATTTCCTCCTTGATGTCTTCTATAACCCATTGATCATTCAGTAACCTATTGTTCATTCTCCAAGTGATGTATGCTTTTTCCTTCCTTCTTTTATCATTGATTTTCAGTTTCATTCCATTATGATCAGATAAGATGCATGGTATTATCTCTACTCCTTTGTATTGTCTAAGAGTTTCCTTGTGACATAATATATGATCTATTTTTGAGAAGGATCCATGTGCTGCTGAGAAAAAAGTGTAACTGCTTGATGTTGGGTGGTATATTCTATATATGTCAATTAAGTCTAGGTTATTAATTGTGTTATTGAGTTCTATAGTTTCCTTATTCAATTTTTGTTTGGAAGATCTGTCCAGTGGTGAGAGAGGTGTGTTGCAGTCTCCCATGATTATTGTATGGTGGTCTATTAGACTCTTGAACTTGAGAAGAGTTTGTTTGATGAACATAGCTGCACCATTGTTTAGGGCATATATATTTATGATTGTTATGTCTTGTTGGTGTATGTTTCCCTTAAGCAGTATGTAGTGTCCCTCTTTATCCCTTTTGATTAACTTTGGCTTGAAATCTATTTTATTTGATATGAGTATGGACACTCCTGCTTGTTTCCGAAGTCCATATGAGTGATATGATTTTTCCCAACCTTTCAACTTCAGCCTATGTATGTCTTTTCCTATCAAATGCATCTCCTGTAGGCAGCATAGTGTTGGGTTTTGTTTTGTGATCCATTCTACTAGCCTGTGTCTCTTAATTGGTGAGTTTAAGCCATTAACATTTAGGGTTATTATTGAGATATGGGTTGTTCTTCCAGCCATATTTGTTTATTTCTGTTATTAAACATGGTTTGTTTTCCTCTTTGATTATTTTCGCCCCCTTTACTGTCCTACCTCCCACTGTTGGTTTTCATTGTTATTTTCCATTTCCTCTTCCCGTAATGTTTTGCCGAGGATGTTTTGAAGAGGTGGTTTTCTAGCTGCAAATTCTTTTAACTTTTGTTTATCGTGGAAGGTTTTAATGTCATCTTCCATCCTGAAGCTTAATTTCGCTGGATACACAATTCTTGTTTGGAACCCATTTTCTTTCAGTGTTTGAAATATGTTATTCCAGGATCTTCTAGCTTTCAGAGTCTTTGTTGAAAGATCAGCTGTTATCCTGATTGGCTTACCCCTAAATGTAATCTGCTTCTTTTCTCTTGTAGCTTTTAAAATTCTCTCCTTATTCTGTATGTTGGGCATCTTCATTATAATGTGTCTAGGTGTGGATCTCTTATGATTTTGCACATTCGGCGTCCTGTAGGCTTCTAGGATTTGGGATTCTGTCTCATTCTTCAAGTCTGGGAAGTTTTCTCATATTATTTCATTGAATAGATTGCTCATTCCTTTGGTTTGGTGTTCTGTACCTTCCTGTATCCCAATGACTCTTAAGTTTGGTCTCTTAATGTTATCCCATATTTCTTGGATGTTCTGCTCATGGTTTCTTAACAGTCTTGCTGAGCTGTCTATGTTCTTTTCAAGTTGAAATACTTTGTCTTCATTGTCTGATGTTCTATCTTCTAAGTGTTCTACTCTGCTGGTAGTATTCTCCATTGAGTTTTTAAGTTGGTTTATTGCTTCCTGCATTTCTAGGATTTCTGTTTGTTTGTTTTTTATAACCTCTATTTCCCTGTATAGTTGATCCTTTGCTTCCTGGATTTGTTTGTGTAATTCATTGTTGAAGTGATCTTTCATTGTCTGATTTTGCTGTCTAATGTCTTCCTTGATACTCCAGATCATCTGAAGCATGTATATCCTGAATTCTTTATCTGACATTCCATCTGCTCCAGCTGTTACCTCTTCTAAAGTTGAGTTGACCTGCATTGCTTGTGGTCCCTTCTTTCCTTGTCTTTTCTTACTGCTTGTGTTTCTTTCTGCTTGGTGAAGCTGTTGTGTTTTTGAAAATTTTTCCCCCTATATATTTATATTGCTCTTGTATAGTTGAAAAGTCTCCCTTGCAGGGTCGGGTGGCGGTCTGCCTACCTTGCATGCACGGGCGGCGGCTCTGCTCTCTCCTTACTCCAATTGCAGTGTCATGACTACCACGCCGGCAGGTCACTGGGCCTGTTCCGGGCACGGGTGGCAGCTCTGTTCTGCCCCTACTCCAATTGGGGTGACGAGTGTACCACGCCGGCAGGCCACCGGGCCTGATCCGCTGGTCAGTTGCAGGTCTGCCTACCCTGCAGGCGTGGACGGCGGCTCTGCTCTGTCCCCCCTCCAATTGGTGTGACTTGTCTACCACACCCACGGTCTGTTGAGCCTGTTCCGGACGCGGTCGAAGGCTCTGTTCTGTTCCTACTCCAATTGGGGTGACGTGCCTACCAACCCTGCCAGCCGCTGGGTCTGTTCCACCAGTCGGTCGCAGGTCTGCCTACCTTGCAGTCATGGGCGGCGACTCTGCTCTGCCCCTGCTCCAAATGGGGTGACGTGTCTGTCGCACCGGCAGGCCACTGGGCCTGTCCCGCTGGTCGGTCGCAGGTCTGCCCACCTTTCGGGCACGGGTGGCGGTTCCACTCTGCCCCCACTCCAATTGGGGTCATGTGACCACCACACTGGCGGGGCCTGATCCGGGCGCGGGCGAAGGCTCTGCTCTGCCCCTACTCCAGTTGGGGTGACGTGTGTACCACGCTGGCAGGCAGCTGGACCTGACCCGCCAGTCTGTTGCATGTCTGCTTACCTTGCAGGCATGGGCGGCGGCTCTGCCCTGCCCCTCCTACCACGTCCATGTACCACTGGGTCACGGGTCTGCCCACTTTGCGGGTGCGGGTGGCGGCTTCGCTCCACCCCCTCTCCAATTGGGGTCCCGCGACCACCATGCAGGCAAGCTGCTGGGCCTGCTCCGGGCGCGGGCAGCAGCCCAGCTCCTCCCCTCTGGCTCGACAACAAATCGAGAGAGACTCGGGTGTCTGTGCCTCACCCTCCCTACCAGGAGACCAACTGTTTCTGTCTCCACTGGTATTGATGAAGTTCTCTCCTCCGCCACTTTCTGATGACATCAGATGTCTGCCATGTTGGTATCCTATGCGAATGGCAGCATTTCGTTCCCTTTGCTGGGTATCCAAAGCAATGGGTGATTCCTGACTGGTCCTCAGCAGGACCCTGACCGAGAAGCAGTTTCCGTGGGCTCCTTAGCCCTGGGCCAGGGCAGCTCCGGGAGCCGGAACTCGGCCGCTCCGTGCTCGGTGTATGCTCTGATAAGAGCAGGCTCCAAGCAGCAGTTTCCACGGGCTCCTTCGCCCTGGGCCAGGGCCACTCAGGGAGCCGGAACTCGGCCGCTCTGTGCTCGGTGTATGCTCTGATAAGAGCAGGCTCCAAGAAGCAGTTTCTGCAGGCTCCTTAGCCCTGGGCCAGGGCAGCTCCGGGAGCCGGAACTTGGCCGCTCCATGCTCGGTGTACGCTCTGATAACAGCAGGCTCCAAGAAGCACTCAGGCACTGAGCTTGAGTATTCTGTCTGCAAGCCACAGGCGAATGGCAGCCTGAAATTACCTGTTCTATGGCTGAATGAGCTGCGGTCAGTCGAAAATAGGAATGGTGACGTCAGCTTTCCAATATGGTGGCCGCTGGCCTCCTCTGTGGTCTGACCGGTGTGGAGAACTGAGATGGACCGCTTCCTTCCCCTGTCTCGAACACAGAATTCAGCACTGAGTATGGCGCTTGCACGGCTGGCAGAAAATGCAGCACTGTATCCCTGTGCCGCTGTCTCCTCGTTTCCCAGTGCACACTGCAGACTCTAGCCATGGGGCGATTTGCTGAATAAGCAGTGTTACCATCCGTGCAACAAAACTCTCACATTTGAGTCCCCATAGCCGATCCTCCTGCGATGAAAATCCTTCCTCCAGTTTCCGGAGCACCCCACTATTGCTGGAAATTCCTAACAAGATAGCCTTTAGCAGTCCTGACTCGTCATACTCCCACACAGTGTTGCGGCACACGGGGGCAATGCACTCCCCTCACCGCCATCTTCCCAGATCCCAACATCTTAATGTTTACTCTCGGTCAAATGTGCCTCAATCAGAATGAAACCATTTGAAATGTGTTGTCAACATGAAAAATTTCTGAAATCTGCTGGTTTGTGGACAATGTTTGTGGATCACTGCAAATCCATATGATTCCATGGCTAAATACATAAGTAAAAATAGAAATCTAATAATGAGCATTCTCTTAAGACTTCCATCCTGAAAACACTGCCCTTCTTGCTTTGATAACTAAATGATCATTTAATCATTCCTCTAGCAACACTTGAGGTCCATAAAGAACCGTGGAACATGTCTGGTTGGGGCACAAATGCTGGGATACCAATAAGAAAGTTACTCTGAACATGAAAGGAAATTATTCATAAATCACCAGAATGCAGGAATGCCCACAAAATACTTGAAATTAAAAACAAGGAACTGGGGTTTTGGCTCAGTGTCAGAGCACCTGCCTAGTACCTGTAAGGCACTGGGTTCAATCCTCAGAACCACATTAAATAGAAATATATAAAATAAATGTATACTGTCCAACTGAAAACTATTTTAAAAAATAAAGATCAGAATTTTTTTAAAAAAAAGCAACTCCCTGCAATGCAGCATTTCTCCTAGACCAGCTTTCTGGACCCCCAAATACTAGCATGATATGAGCAAGCTAAGAAAAATGGGTGAGAATTTACAATCCATCACTAGTCCAGCCCCACTTAAATGTCCCTCTCCAAATAGCAACACCTCAGACCACGTATTTGCTGTCTCTCCCTTTAGGGCTTTCTCACATTTTTTTCCTTTCTTCTTGTGGTGCTGGGGATTGAACCTGGGATCTTTTGCATGAAGTACAATCACGCTACTGACTTCACTGAATTTCCGGCCCCTCATGTTCTTTCCTGAATGTGCACATGTTTTCTAAATAGGACTGTCCATGCACCTAACAAATGAAGTTCTTTTCTGCCATGAAAACCAAGCAACCTACTTTTTCTTAGCTGATGTCCCTCTCTCTCCCTGGAATCCCTTCCCATCACCTAACTTCTCACAGCCAGAGTCAGACTTGAGATATGGAATTGTGCGGGGTTTTTATTGTTTGGGGTCTGATATCACATACATCACTGGATGGAGATAACCAGCAGCTATGCATTTTTTTAATAAGCAAAAGACAAGGTTTGGTAGTACATGTCTGTAAGGCCAGGCATTTGGGAGGCTGCTTCAGGAGGATCACAAGTCTGAGGCCATGTTGGCCTCTTAGCAAGACCCTGCCTCAAAATAAAATATGCAAAGTTCTGATATTGGGTAAGTCTTCATGAACAATGAAGGGTCAGAATTCCTGTTTCAACAGTCTCCCCTTAGGATACTGTGTGTATGTGTGTGACTGTTACCTTCCAACAGGACCTAGAGCTGTTGCTGGTGTCCACCTGTATTAATAAACAGATCAAAAGAAGTGAGTAAATAACTAAAGCAATAAAATATCTGACATTGTTGCTGGTTGTGATCCCAGGGATATGGAGGTTATGTTGTGTTTCTTGGCTCTTGTGTTCTTGAAAGAGAGGATTTTAGATAATACATAAAATGTAATTAAAGTAGAGCAAAGCTTATTGGCCCAGAAATCACTATCAAGAAAGTGGGAGAAATATAGTGAGGCTTCTCTGACATCTCTGGACCTCACACCCGCTTTTCTCCTCAAGTTATGGGAGATTCTGTGGGTGATTCCAGAATTCTGACCATGGACCAATTCCTACTCTTAACTGGCAGTAAGATGACATCATATTTGTAGGTTCCTACTCCACATGGTCTTGTCCAGAGACACCAAAGCAAAACCCGAGTGTGTGAGTGTGTGTGTGTGTGTGTGTGTGTGTGTGTGTGTGTGTGAATTTTACTGTAATAAAAATTTTATTATGGCAGCTATTATGAAGACAAACAACAACAAGTGTTGGCAAGTATGTGGGGAAAATGGTACACTCATACACTGCTGGTGGGAATGCAAATTAGTGCAGCCAATATGAAAAGCAGTAGGAAGATTCCTTGGAAATCTGAGAATGGAACCACCATTTTACCCAGATACCCTGTGGAGCCAACCTAGATGCCCTTCAGTGGATGAATAGATAAAAAAAAAATATGTGTTATATATACAGAATGGAATTTTATTCAGCAATAAAAGAATAAAATCATGTGTGTGGGGGAGATTATGGTCTTGTTCTCTTGGTTTCTGACTTTTAGGGAATAGAGTTTTTCTGAGATTCTCACCAGTATCTTTGCCTTTGTCAAAGGGCAACTTACTTGTGTTTCTTGCTGTCTGACTTTTGTGGTTTTCCAAATTGAGGTATGAGGTAGAAGTGGATTTTAAGTGGATATTTTTAATGTAGGAGTTCACTAATTACTATTAGAAGCAACAGGTGAGCTCAGAACAATAACAAAATTTAATATCATCAGTTATTTATGTGCATAAGAAAATTAGTAGCAAACATAAAATTAAAGACAGTTCTAATGACCATAATATCAAAAGCAAAATACTTGGAAATTTTTCAAGAAATGTGAACACTTGAACTTTTAACATGGCTTGTTTTTAGAAAAATAGAACATTATCCCTAAGCCACCTTCTTTTTGTTGGTGACCTTAACTCATAGAAAAAAGATAGAATCAAAAACTTTCCCCTGTGATCCTGAGGACAGGACTTAGGTATGGTCTACCAGTGAGCTCTATCATCATCCCATTTTTATTTTTCTTTGAGAGACGGTCTTGCCAAGTTAGTGAGGCTAGACTCAAAGTTGTGACTCTCAAGGCTTGGCTTCCAGGGCAGCTGGGGTTACATGCATGTGCCATCACAACCCTGGCAGGGATTAGTCTTTTTTGTTTTCTTAGTTGTAGAGGACTGAGTACATTTATTTTATATATTTATTTTTAGGTGGTGCTGAGGATTGAACCCAGTGCCTCACATGTGCTAGGAAGGTGCTCTAACCCTGAGCCCCAGCCCCAGGGATTAAAATCTTGACTTTCATATTACAGGTTGGCTCAGGATAATATCTAGGTTTGCAAACGTGTATAATGTCCCCATTTTGTGAGTAGAAGGTAGAGGCCACAACGAGAGAAAATGTCTATCCTTATCCTTAGAAGTGGAACATCAAATGTGGATTCACCTGCAACTTAGTATTTGAGGATTGCCCAGATATTAAAAAAAATATAAGCAAAAGAGACATGAGGTCAAGGCTCTGAGGAAGGGGGACTAGGTATTTCAAATTGTGAGGCACCACACTGAGAAAAACAATGCTAAGCTAGCTGTGTATGGAGAATAGGGACCCTCACATTTAAATGTAGAATCACAGAAGATATATAAGAAAATAAACCATTTACTGGGTACATTTTAAAAAGATGATCATGGGTAGGACTTGGACAGAAGTCATCATTATCACACCACACCCACACACATTACTTCCATTTTACTTCTTCCCCACTTTAGCAGTCAAGTCAACATCCACTCCTCAAGGTGCATCCTTGCATTAAGAGAAAGGACTGAGCCACAGTACCTTGGGTATTACAATGGGCAGATCTTTGCCTAGTTTATGGCAGAAACTAGCAAAGGAATGGCAGAGTTCAGGAACATCTCTCTTTTCTCTCACAAACAAATAACTAGAGATTTCAATTATAAATTGATGGGTGAACTGAACTTGGGAGTATTGGGCCAAATATTTGGAACACTGAAAATACAAATGTTCAGCAGCCTAATGTCTTATTTCTTTTTTATTTTTGTTTTTGTTTTTAATGCTGTGGATTGAGCCCAGGGGCACTCAAACTCTCAGCAACATTCCTGATCTTTTTTGTAATTTAGTTAGAGACAGGGTTTCACTGAATTGCTTAGTACTTTCCTAAGTTGTTGAGGCTGGCTTTGTATCAGCCTCCAGAGACACTGGGATTACAGTCATGCACCACCACACCTTTCTAATATTTTATTTCATTATTTGCACAAGAGCAGTTTTTCATGTAATATAACCTACTGAATGCTCTCAAAATATTGCACTTTGTGAAAAATTCAAAGAGATAACTTATTAACTTTATATTAACAAACTTAAAGAATATGATTTTTCTTATGTCTTGGCTTCTTTTCAATTGATAAAATCAGGTTAGGACATAGTTTTCTAGTTTCTTTATTCTTTTTCTTTGGGGGGGGGTGGTATACTAGGGATAGGTCCCAGTATCACTCAACCACAAAGCCACTTCCCCAGCCATGTTTAATTTTTTTTTTAGAAACAGGTTCTCACTGAGTTGTATAGGTCCCTATTAATTTGCTGAGTCTGTCTTTGAACTCGTGAATTTCCTGCCTCAGCCTCCAAAACCATTGGGATTGCAGGTATGTGCCCCCCGCTCCCAGTTTCTTCATTCTTTTGTAGTTGTTGCTTTCTTTTGTTACATGAATTCAAGATGAATAACAGTATGTTTAACAATACAGGTATAGAGAAAAGCTAGTGATGTCGGTAAGCAATTGAACATATCCACCAGAAAGTATATTATATATTCACCATGGTGTATTACTGAGCCATCAATACAAACTCCTCTAATGGTCAGCAAAATAGATGAAATTGGATGATGTCATGCTAAGTGAAGAAATACACAATAGTGCCACATCTCATATGTTAACTAATATAATATCATGTGCAAGTACAATAGTGATTAGTATGGCTGAGGAGTGTGTGGGGGGCATCAAGGGCAGAAGTGGGTGTTTGGATATTATGAGTACATGTATATGCATATATATATAAACATTACACTGAATCCCATAAGTATGTGCAATTGCTATGTGATGATAAAACCCATCATTTCTCATAATTATCAAATTCTGCACTAAGAAGAGAATCCTGCTGTCTTTTGGAATTTCCAATATATGATGCAATATTATTGATAATGCTCCCTGATAACAACCAGGCTCTCCCTACACATCCACTCTATTATCTTCCAGGCTCTGAACATAGAGTATACAATGCATTTCTGCATCTGGATCATCTCACTTTGCCTAAAGTCTTCCATCTTGTCTGTGTTATTGGAGAATATTCTTTTGTTTCTGGGGTTTGGCCCAGGGTTGCCTTACCAGTGAGAGTGATCCAACATCATTTATTTTTCAGTTTTAAGACAGAATGTTACTAAACTACTAAGGCTGGCCTTCAAATTTTGGCAACACTGCCATATACATCATCCTTAAAGTTGAGTAATAAGTGAGGTGTGGAGGCACATTTCTTTTGTCATGCTAGGGACTCGATAGGCTGAGGGAGGAGAATCACTATCTTGGAGCCAGCCTCACATCTTGCTGACACCCTCTGCACCTTAAAAGTCCTTGTCTCAAAATAATTGTAAAAAACTGAAAAAGTTATATATGTATGTTGATACATATGTGTGTAAACACAATAACAATGAAGGGCATCTATGTTGGCTCCATAGTTTAGCTATTGTGAATTGTGGTGCCATAAACATTGATGGGGCTGTGTCCCTGTAGTATGATATTTTTAAACCTTTGTGCTTAGACTGAGGAGAGGGATAGGTGGGTCAAATGTCGGTTCCATTCCCATATTTCCAAGGAATCTCCATACTACTTTCCAAATTGGCTGCACAAATTTGCAGTCCCACCAGCAGTGTATGAGTGTACCTTTTCCCCACATCCTCACCAACACTTATTGTTATTTGTCTTCATAATAGCTGTCATTCTGACTGGAGTGAGATGATATCTTAGAGTAGTTTTGATTTGCATTTCTCTGATTTCTAGAGATGATGAGCTTTTTTTCATATATTTATTGATTGTATATCCTCTCCTGAGAAGTATCTGTTCAGGTTCTTAGCCCACTGGTTGATCAGTTTATTTGTTTTGTCATCTACCAGGATCACTTACATCCTCTGTCCTAGACCACAGCTGCTTCATTTGCTTCCTCATATTGTGAAGCTTCCAGCTTCTTGAACTGAGCTGTTACCAGTTTCCCAGTGTTGCCATCCTGTAGGCAAACATTTGGTGACTATTACTCCCACGATTATGTGAGTAAATATAATAAGCTCCTTTCTGTATACACATATATATATTTTTAATGTATTGTATTTTTCTGAAGAATCCTAAAAATACAGGCATATATTCAATGTCTGGGTCATATAGCATCTCTAGATCTAATTTTTTGAAAAACCCACTTATAGTTTTTTTAATGTCTATTCAAATTTATATCCCTGCCAAGGATGTCCGAGTGTTTCCTTTTCTGCATATCCTCTGCAGTATGTGTTACCTACCAACATTTTGAGGATTGAAGCCCACAAGTGTGTGGTTATATCTCATTTTGATATAACCTGAAATCATAAAAATTCCAGAAGAAAATGAGAAATTTTGTTTTTCCATTGGTGTAGGCAATGGTTTTAGATAGAATATGCTGAGACTGTGCAAGGAAAAACAGCTGAGACTATATGAAGCTAAAAATGCTTCTATACAGCAAAGGAATCAATCAATGAAATGTAAAAGTAGACTGGGTTAAAGAAAACCATTTTTAGCTCCATGTCTGATAAAAGCTCAACATCCAAAATATAGGAAACTTACACAACTCACCAACATTTAATACAAACCCCTCATAACCTAATTTAAATATGGTAAAATACTTATATTCTGCCCTAAAAATTAAACAAGTGTGTAAAGACATATGAAAGTTACTCAAGATCACCATTAGGCTACATAAAATAATAATTTAGCTTTTCTGCTTTATTTGTCTCACAGGATTATGGGTGCACACTCTCCATCCTTCACAGGGCATCTTGAGATCAATTAGCAGAATGCCAGGTTCTCATTTTCCCACATTATGCTTCCTCATTATTCCATCTTAATTGCCAAGAAAGTCCCGAGCCTGGAAAACAACAAAATATAGATAAATTACTAGATAATCATCAACTTTGAAAATTACTTCAGAAATCAATAGAATACATTAGTAGACCCAGATATGAAGAAATATAAAATAGACCTACAAATCAACATTTAACTTTATAGCTGCTCATAAAAATACTTGCAGTTAAGCTGAAATAGGAGCACATGCCACGAGTCTTGACTACCTTGAGGCCACAGCAAGAGGAGGATTTAGGCTAAGGAATTTGAGGCCAACCTGCAAAAACCCAGCTCTAAAAATTGACCCACCAAAAAACCAAAAAAAAAAATTAAAAAGTGCCTTCACATGTGATTTTTATGAAACATGTAATAAGGAATCAGTAACAATAATTCATGATCACGTCTAAATGTAGAAGAAGAAAATTGACTAATTCTTTCTGTAAGGCCAGAAATACCAGATAACACAGCTTAAGAATGGAAATTGCAGACCATATTTTTATAGATGTTGACCCAGATATTTAAAACCCCTAGCAAACTGAGAACAACAACAAAAAGAATGATTGGACTTCATGACTAAGAGGGACATTGTCATATGGGAAGTTTCCAAAAATCATTTTGATAGAGCAAAGCTTTTGGCAATCACTTACCAAATTACTGGAAAATCTATGACCAATTATGACCAGAGGAAAATTCTTTTTCAATCCACTTAAGGGCAGCTATGAACTGTTTTCATATTTAAAGGTGTGAACTGAAGTGTTTCATAATTTAGTTTTAGAAAAAGAAAAAAAAATGTATGCTTTTTTGACTTCTAAATATTGTTTGAGAATATCAAACGGGATTTTCATCAAAAATCAAATACCGTATGCAGATGACACTATTATTTCTATAATGTTTCTAAGCAATTTGCATGAACTAATGAAACATAAAAATTAGTTCAATTATGTCATGGGTTAAATGGTCAATATTAAATCATTTAAATTATATACAGTAGTAATGAGCAGTGTTAAAATTGAGGCACAATCCATTCACAAATATAGGAAAAATAATCTAAATGAAAATATTAACAAAAGAATTGTTCACTGCAAAAAGTAAAGGTGAAAGTAAAATGCAAAAAAAGATCATGGAAACAAAATTAGAAAACTGTTAATATTCAATGATTAAAAGTTTTATTTGGGGTTTTAAGGGTTAATGGGCTTCCTCCAGACTAGCATGAGGGACAGGGCCGGGCTTGCTCCTCTGGTCTGGCCTGATGCGGTGCCGAGCTTCTTCCTCCGATCTGATATATATATATATATATATATATATATATATATATATATATATATATATATATATATATATTCTATATATGTCAGTTAAGTTATTAATTGTGTTATTGAGTTCTATAGTTTGTTTATTAAAATGTTCTTGGAAGATCTATCCATTAGTGAGAGAGGTGTGTTAAAGTCAACCCAGATCATGTTGTGGTCAATTTGATTCTTGAACTTGAGAAGAGTTTGTTTGAACATAGGTGTACCAATGTTTGGGGCATATATATTTATGATTGTTATGTCTTGTTGGTGTATGGTTCCCTTGAGCAGTATGAGATGTTCTTCTTTATCTATTTTGATTAACTTTGGCTTGAAGTCTACTTTATTTAATATAAATATGGAGACCCCTGCTTGCTTTCAAGGATCATGTGAGTGGTATGTTTTTTCCCAATCTTTCACCTTCAGTCTGTCTTTTCCTGAGTCTCCTGGAGGCAGAATATTGTTGGATTTTTTTTTTTAATCCAGGCTGTGGATTTTTTTTAATCTAGCCTATGTCTTTTATTGGTGTGTTTAAGCCATTAACATTTAAGATTACTATTGAGAAATGGTTTTTATTTCAAGCCATCTTTGTTTATTTTTGCTACTTGACTTGAAGTGTTAATTATTGTTTAATTGTTAATTGGTATCTACATATAGGATCCAGCATTTTAATTGAACATGTGTAGTGATCAAATCAGTGCAATTTCTACCTTCTAAAATATTATTTTGATGTTTGAAAACTGTGAACTATTTTTAGAATGTACACAGTCTAATAATTACTTATACAATTCAAACTATGTGCTATAAAACCTAAGAGTTACTTTTTCCTCTTAACTGCTTTTTGGCACTCCTTGCCGACTGTCTCTTAAAACAGATATAAAAAGCTTTTCTCTTTTGTGGTTCTTTGTGATCAACTTTTTCAGCTTCAACATATTAGTGCAAATATACAGGATTTGTGAAATATGAAAAATCATTAGAAAAAGACAGTCTCCCATGGTAAATCCAGAAAAAAAGAATATAAATTTAAAAATTGTAAACTACAATCCCAGTGCCTTGTGAGGCTAAGACAGGAGGATGGTGAGTTTAAATTTAGCAACAGCAAGGCCCTGATCAACTTGGTGAGATGCTGTCTCTAAATAAAATACAATACAGGAGTGGGGATGTGGCTCAATGGTTGAGTTCTCATGAGGTTAATCCCTGGTACACCCCAAATATTTTAGGGTTCACATTGAATCACTAGGCCTTAATTATTTTTTGGGAGATCTCTATATAAATGGCATATGCCAATTCTTATGAATTTATTTTATGTAAGTCAAATATTATGTAAATATCTTTATAGTATAAGCTTAAATTTTTCTATATTAGCATGTAAAAAAATAAATTAAAAATTGTTTTAGGAGAGGCTGAATGCCTGCAATCCCATCGGCTCAGGAGTCAGAGGATTGCAAGTCCAAAGCTCAGAAATGTAGCAAGATTTTATCCCAATATAAAAAATGGCTGGTGATATAGTTTAATGACTAAGTGCCCTAGGTTTAATCTGCGGTACAAAGGAAAGGAGGAGGGTTTTAAAGTTGCTTTGTCTCAACAACAAAAACAAATGTGAAATTTAAAACCAAAAACTTCATTCTATCATTTTTCTGTGACATACAGAATCTGCTTTAATAAATTTTAAACATTTGAATCTTACACAATCCAAGTTTTCTAACAGTCAATAAACGACATGTTTTAATCATGTGTGTCAGGGCACTGGATGAATTTAAGGTCAGTGTAGCTGAGGAATTTGCAGTCATACAAACTGGAGTGTGCAGGTGCCATGAATTTGCAGTAATAGCCAAGAACTCATGGATGGTTTGTTCATTGCCTTGAAACTGTTGGAAAAATGTTTTCCGATGGTAAATTTCTATATCAGTATTGGGAAAAACTTAGACCCTTTCCTGATAGTATGCTTCAAAGAAAGGGACACAATTTCATGCAATAATGAGGAGAACTAATCTTCATACAGGTAGTGCCAGGAGAAAGCACAGTCTGCTCATTCTGCTAGCTCCAGTTTTGAACCACGATCATCACTCAATGATGTGCATCAAGTATATATGATTAAAATTGTGTAAATGTAACATGGTAGTGTTGTGAAGAAATATCCATAGTAATGTCCATCCTGAGCTATGTACCTTCCCAGCTGTGCACATTAAGCCTGGCACAAAATAGTCCAGGAGATCATGAGACATAGCACAAGCTCTCTGACATCAGGGAGGTAATCTGAGAAACACCCCTCAAACAAGGGTCTACGGAGTGATGCTTCCAGCTTGGTATAATAATAATAATAATAATAATAATAATAATAATAATAATAATAATAATATATATATATATATATATATATATATATATATATATATATATTATAATTATTATATATTATACTTATTATATATAATAATACTGGACACTCATGTCCTTAAAGCACTGGAGAAATCAAGCTGCCCCCTAGAGTGGGCATTCTGTGTGGAAGGATATGTAAATCACAGGGAATCTAACACAGATTTCTGAAATAGGTTACATTTGAAGAATTCACATGTGGTAATAGGAAGGTAAGGCCAAGTGAGGAAATGAAAAAAAAAAAAAAAAACAGATCACAAATGAAAAAGAAATTTTCAAAAAAAATCAGAAGTTTGTTTATTAGAGCTGATAGTAAAGACTCCCTTTAGTATCTGGATCCAGGAAGGAGTCATGTTAGATATGGTGCTGTCACTAAAGTCAGAGGTGGCTGTATGATACATGCAATGTCATCTGTGTTGCAACCATCTAGTGAGGACTGTTATGGCAGTGGACACGAGCTGGTGGTCAGGAAAGAAGTAGAGAGAATTACAGGAGAAGGACACCCCACTGTAAGTTAGCGTTATTTGGGTCGTCTGGGTGGGCACATTCCATGGTAAAAGTGAGAGGAAGAAACATCTCTTCTCCCATATGCAGTGTAAGCACCATCCTGTTCATAAGGGATGAGGAAATAGGATCTGTCACCCCTAACAACACATGTGCAGACTTACAGCTTGGGGTTGTCCTCATCTCAGAGCTCAGCTTCACCACTACTGCCAACCCTACCCATGTCCTCTTGGTATTCTCCAACAGACAAAAGGGAGATGGAGAATTGAGACTGGTCTTGCTTCAAGCAAGTGGGCTTGGGACTGATGTCAGCTTTGGCAGAAACCTCTTATTTGTGGCTCTTTGTGTGCTGGGAATCTATGAAGAGCACTAAGGAGAGATGACTGACACCTCAGAGAGGGCAAGACCATCACCCAGCACCTCTGCTGCAAAACATACCCTCCAGTAGCACGATGAGCAAACCCTGGGCAATACTTGACTGAATGAATGGCAGCTCTTTGTGAGAAGTAGATATGAGAACCATGGCTTGCTTTTTAAATTGTCAGGGTTTTAAAATACAGCTCAGGGTTCACACTTACATCTATAATATTTATATTATATCATTTTAAATTTCTGCTGAGAAAAGCCACTAGAAGAGAAATTGTTCTTTAAAGTCAAGAAAAGAAGAAACCCCAGAGGTGCTTCTTTCTGGGGACAAGTGCATAGAGTACTGCATACAGAGCATAGGTTAAGGGTGTCTGTATGAAAGGCCACTCCCCATGCTAGGCGTGTGAGTGGCAAACTGTTTACCCCATCAGCACAGCTCTGGGCACGAGGCCATGTGTTGCAGTCCCACTCTTTGATTGTTCACTGCAAGGACAGTTATCAGACATTGCATTGGTGGCTGTCTATATTTTGCTTAGGCACTGACTGAGTACATATACATGGTAACTGCACAATAAAATCAGGCCTGCTTCCTGATTGGTCTCTGGAGGTCTTGATTAGAGACTCCACAGCCACACTCTTCTCTACTCTGTTCTGTTTACATCCTCAGGGATGAGAAAGCCCATGCACTTCTTTGCAGACCCCAAGCTCTCATTACTGGGAAATCCACATGATCCTGCCGGAGGGTCCATTTTCCCTGACTGATATTGCGATGGAAGGGTCAAGTTTTGCTTTCAGTTTTCCTGCTTTATCTTGTTCTGTGGGTCTTAGGGTCACATTTATCTGTGCATGCTAATGACATGAAAAAATGAATTTTGGAAAAAAAATCTGAAAGTGACCAGGGCAGGATGGATTTCAAGTGTCCTGAATGTTCCTCTAAGCAAAATTTAAAAATGACAAAATCATGGAATTTGCAGGGAAATGGATGACACTAGAGCAGACTATGCAAAGTGAAGCTAGCCAATCCCTAAAAAAACAAATGTCAAATGTCATCTTTGATATAAGGAGAGCAACTAAGAACAGAATAGGGAGGAAGAGCGTGAGAAGAAGATTACCACTAAACAGGGATGAGAGGGGGGAGGGAAAGAGAGAAAGAAGGGAAATTGCATGGTAAAGGAAGGAGCCCCTCATTGTTATACAAAATTACATATAAGAGGATGTGAGGGGAAAGGGGAAAAAATCAACAGAGAGAAATGAATTATAGTAAATGGGGTAGGGAGAGAAGATGGGAGGGGATGGGAGGGGAGGGGATGAAGGGGAGGGAAGGGGAGGGGAGGGGGGATAGTAGAGGATAGGAAAGGCAGCAGAATAAAACATACACTAGTATGGCAGTAGGTAAAAAAGTAGATGTGTAACCGATGTGAATCTGCAATATATATATAGGGTAAAAATGGGAGTTCATAATCCGCTTGAATCAAATGTATGAAATATGATGTGTCAAGAGCTTTGTAATGTTTTGAACTAATAAAAAATTTAAAAAAGCAAAATTGAATTTACACATTTCCATTATTAGATATTACAAAACGTTTTTAGTGATTAAAACAGAATGGACTAATACATAAAAAATATTCTTCCAAATTCTTGTGAATTATATTCACAAGCCTATAATTTGGCACCATGAATTGGAACTTACCAGCACATTTATTTGATTTTCTAAAATATTTAATGTGCTTCCTTCTAATCACGGTCCCTTATTTGACATTTACCAACTGAAAGTTCTTAACCATGTGAGATTCCATTCTATTAAATGAGGTTTTGAACATAGAACCTCATATCCCTCTAAAGATTTCAAAATGTACAATTACTCAAACAATAATTGTTCAATGAGTTATGAAGATGACCAAAGCAAGACTATTGATCAAAATATTAAAACTTATTAATTCCCTGGTAATAAGTATACAAATTAGTAGTGTTTAAAATCTCTACATGACATACCATATGTAAGTTATATCCCATGAAGTTATTAAATTGAAAAATGAAGAAGTAAAACTGATATTCCCTGTAAGAAAAATTGACTCATTTTAGCAGGATCTCAAAGAAGCAAACATCTTTAGAAGACAATATCCTCATTACACCATACAGAACATGGTCCTCTGGGCTCCAAAAGCCCTAATGAGCCCAGAGGACCATGTTCTGTATGGTGAAATGAGGATATTGTCTTCTAAAGATGTTTGCTTCTTTGAGAAGCAAAGCAGCTACTGGGAAAGCTCACTAGTAGACTGAATTTCCTCCTCCAATGCCCTTTTTAGAATCCACACTAACTCTGCATCTGAGGACACAGAGGTACTTTGTCACCTGAATAAGCTGAGCAGAGCACAAACACTTGTAAGTTTTATGGAAAGGATGTGTTTAAGTTCTGTCTCTGCAGATTTGTAATTTTAATGTCTGTAGAAAGGCAAGAAGTTCCCACTGGAGAACACAGAACTGTGGCTTCCCCAGTGGGACATGTCATCTCTCTTAATTTTATTGTCTTCTCTGATGGATAACAGAAATCCAAGAGATCTGGGCTTCAAACTCTTAAAGTTTCCTGGACACATCTGGAAAAGGATCTTGATTGAGATCATTTTCTCATGTTGATAAGAAAACTTAAATTACTCTAATTCTGGTCCTAAAATCAAATTAGGCCAGACCTGTCCCACAACTTATAATGTCTCTATTTTGATGTGAGGGACTCCTGCACCCCCATAATTTCCCTGAAGCCCTGAAGTGTGTGATGGGCCCCTCTTTCCTAGTTTGCACATGGAGCACACCTTCTTGGGGTTAGTGATGGTTTGGTAAGTCATCCTTTCCAAAGTGACAGTTCTGTGGCTCAAGCTCTAAGTGAAATATTAAAATTAAGAAAAGAAGAGGAAGAGCTATAGGTCACATGTTGTAGAAATCACAGGCAGATGGAATCTACTCAGAGCCGAGGCAGAGTCTGAGCTGGAGTCCATTTTTTAAAAAAGCTACACTATCAACTCCACCTTCTCTGAGACAAAACCATGTAAAAAGCAGGTTCAGTCTCCTGGGTACTGTATATAAATATACACAAAAGCATTAAAGCGCTATATTAATAGGATCCCTGTTATTTGGAGTCAAAAGAAAGGACAGTCATTTCAAGCAGACCCACTTATGTTCCAGTTGTAGAAATCAGAAGATAGTTCTTGAACACTGCTATTATCAACATGTGAAAGGTTAGTACAAGCATGGTAATGAATGAAATATTTGTTTTTTTCTAGAGATAAGTGGAAACTTGGACTAAATGGACATATATAAAATGAAAACTAATATCCACAGACAGAAATTCCACATGGATGGGATGAGGGAGGTGGGAAAACTGAAGAAGAAAGTCACAATAATTGCCAAAGCATGAGACATCCAAAGCCACATGAGAGGAAAACATAAAACAGGAAAAGAGTGCAAGTCATTGAACAAGTATTTCTGCATATTCACAGTTAGGAAAGACACATCAAGGGCAGAGGAAAAGTATCCCCTCATGCAGCCCACATCCTGGACCAGCCACATGAAAGTTTTGTGCCTTTGGTGAATTAGGCTCCGACTTACTCCCTGGCATAGCCCATTAATCACCAATGTGCCACCTGGAATACTGTCCCTCATATACACTCACTTCTTTTGAGGCTTCTGAATGAGCCATGGCAGAGGATTGGCCAGTACTCCCAACTTTGTGGAGCCAAGAAGAGCTCTTTGGAGAGGTGGAGAATTGCAGACCACACCTTTGTTGTAATGTGGACATGCTGTGTAATTAGGTGCTGTTGAGTCCAATCTCTTTGTAGCCATGATTTTTCATAGAGAGGAAAATAATTTCATCTCTAATTGTGAGGATCAGGCCAAAACATACTGAACAAGTGGGTTCCAACCAGTTAAAGAAGGCTCTCTGTGGAGCTGGGCATGGTGGTATTTGCCTGTAATCTCAGCAGCTTGGAAGGCTGAGGAAGGAGGGTCATGAGTTCAGAGCCAGCCTCAGTGAAAAAAATTTACTAAGCAGATCAGTGAGATCTGTCTCTACATAAAATAGGGATAGGGATGTGGGTCAGGGGTTGAGTGCCCCTGAGTTCAATCTTTGTCATCATACACCCCCAAAAAAGAAGAATGTCTGGGGAGTGAGTCTCAGGCTTTGGATATATAACAGCTTTCATGGAGGATCTAAAGTGTAGAATTAGTATAGAATAAGTGTTATGGGCCAAGCTCTGGGTTGGATGTGCATGCATTTGAATCCAGGCTTTTATATATATATATATATATATATATATATATATATATATATATATATATATATATATATATATATATATATATATATATATATATATATTTGATGTTGATCTATTGATGGAATATTTCCTACACAAGTCATGTATGTGCTTTAGTTAAAGTCTGAAATAGTAGATTTATATGTTAAATAATCTGCAGCTACATATTGGAAAATAATAGTCATCAGAAAATCATGTATGTGAAGCTAGATCATTTCATGACTCTTTAAAACATGTAGATCTATAAGGCAAGATAGTAAGAGAAACAATAAAACTGAAACATTCATGAACTTGAGATACCATTTAAAAACCTGAGGTAAATGTTGTTCCACAATCTGACTTCAATAACAAGACCCCTGCAGCACAAAAAATAAAAATCAAGAATAAATAAAGGGGATAATTTCAAACAAAAAAGCTGCTTCTCAGCAAAAGAAACAATAATGTGAAGAAAGAACCCACAGACTTTATACAAATCTTTACCACACGTAATTCAGAAAAAGCACTAATGTCTAGGGTATATAAAGAATTAACACAAACAACAACAAAAAAATTAACAAATGGACTCTGTAACTGAACAGACAACTTCACAGAAGAAATATAATCCTTTAACAAATATATGAAAAAAAAATTCCACCAATCTAGCAATTAGGAAAATGAAAATCAAAATTACTTTAAGATTTTATCTCACTTCAGTCAGAATGTCAATCATTATTAATACAGGAAACAATAAATGTTGATGAGGTTGTGGGGGAAAAGGAGCACTCACATATTGCTCATGAGATTGATCCAAATTTGTGCAACCATCATGGAAAGCATTATGGAGACTCCTTGAAAAACCAGAATGGAAACATCATTTGACCCAGCTCTCTCTCTCTTTTCATACTATACCCAAAGGACTTAAAAACAACATACTACAGGGAAACAGCTGCACCAATGTTTAGAGCAGCACACTTTACAATAGATAAACCATACAACCAACATATGTTTCCTTCAACAGATGAATGGATAAATAAAATGTGATATTATATATAATTTCCCCCACCAATGGAATATTACTTGGCTTTAAAGATGAATGAAACTATGCCAATTGGTGGTAATAGGATAGAGTTGAAGAATATCATGCTAAGTGAAATAAGCACCCCCCCACACACACTCTCACACACACACACATACATACACACACAAAGGCCAAATGTTCTCTCAGATAAGTGTATGCTAATGCACAATGGGGGTGGGGAAGTATAGTTATTTAGATTAAGTAGAGAGGAGTGCAGGGAGGGGAGGGAATATGGGGATAGACATGATAGTAGAATGAAACAGACATTACATTATATATATATATATATATATATATATATATATATATATATATATATATATATATATATATATATATATATATACATATACATATACACACACACACACGCTAAATCACTCAACAAGGGAGGGGGAGAGAAAAGAAATTCAGTGGATTAGACAAAGTTGGATTGAAGGGAAGAAAAGGGAAATAGGAATACAAATGACAGTAGAATGAATCAGACACAACTTTTCAATGTTCATGTATAAATACACCACCAGGGAAGGTCCACACCATGCACACCTCAAGAATGGAATGCTAACTAAAATGAGTTTTACTCCATGTATAATATGTCAAAATTTTCTCTACTATCACGTATACCTAAAAAGAGTAAGAAATTTTAAAAATGACAAGGGAAAATTTCTATACCAAGAAGGATTGTGAGTTAAAAAACTCTTCAATGAATAGTAATGCCATTAAGGTTAAAGAAAAGTATAAAAGAGTACCTTGAGCCCATAGAAAACAACAATGGTAAATAGAGTTGCCCAAGTCAGTCTGCACAACTAGCTATAATCACAAAATTTTTGTTTACAACTCTTTTATACTTGTTTTACAAAGCAGCACAGGAGAAATACTTACAAGTTGAGCAGAGAGGAAACATTACATAGCAGTGTTATGAATACTATGAATAGTGCTGTGGTCACTCAAAGAAAGCATTCTCAATTTCCTCCCCCAAGCAATAAAAAAATCATGCAGTTGAAAGATACACTACTTAATGATTAGATAACACATACATATGTTTGTGACATTCAGTATGTGAGCAGCTGCTCAACTTCTCAGGTCAGATCCAATAGATAAGGAAGACACTCTCTTCACACAACACAGTGTTTCCTTGAGTAATACTATGAAGGCAAGAGAGAAAGCAAAAGTCAAAGAGACAGACTAGGAAAACCCAACCACTGAACCTATGTACTGGGGAGTCCCAAAGAGCTTTTCAGGGTCCTGACTGGGAAGTGCTGGGCAGAGAATCCTTTCCACAGGTGAGAGTCTGAAGTCTTGTTCTAACTTGTATTGAAAGTGAGGCCATATAAATACAAGTTAGAACAAAGAAAACTTCATTCTAACATCTTGCATGACCTGGTGATCCGCTGAAGAACACCAAGTCCCCCCAAGAACAGGTCAGATCCTAGAGGAGGGAATGATAGCCTTGAGATGAATAAATAAATTGGGATTCCAATGAGTGAGCCACCAAGCCAGATGCATTGAGAAATCAACATTCTTTAGCTGTTTCATCAAGGATTGCAGACATAATTCAATCAAGAAAAGGTAAAATCTTTAGTATTTTCCTTAGACCTCTAAGTACTGAATCTTCCCTCCTGGCCTTATAAATAGTTTAAACTCTAATATGTAAAATGAAGCCAGTTTTATGCATAAAATAATGTGGAGATAAGCATGAAACCTAGATATTTACCCTTTGGAATAAAGAATGGTGTGAATATTATTCTTCTAGAACTTATCATTATATTTCAATATTTATTTTCCCAAATAAAGTTAAATCAAATGTTGGTGGGTGGTATTTTGTTGACCCAAAATGCTCACACATGAAGAGAATATTGTGTTTTTACTTTTTGAACAGGACTTGTAGATGAGAGTCTAGAGGTTTATTTCAATCAAAATTGTGTTTCTCTCTGTGTGGTGTCATGGGCTCTTGGAGCTATAATATCTGAGGAAGGACATGGTTAGTTTATAGCATCTTATAATTACTGGGTTGCAGAGGGTTCTGGGAGACCATGACACATGCTATCTATCATATAATCCAATAAGTATAACAAACATTATATTCTAAATTAATAAGTAGAACCAAAGAGTCTACAAAATCAAAGTATGTAATGAAATAAAAAACGTGGGGGCATAAATGCTCCTATTGTATGTCTTTTTCTTTTTACAGTCATCATTTTACATGTTTCTAGTTACACTTTTCTACTGGGTATCCAAAACTAAAGAAGTGTCCCAAATTGTGATGTTTTTCCTACACTAGAGGTGAGTATAGTCACCTCAGTGATGAACGCCATAGAATTCATGAGGAAATGCATGGTTTCTTCAGTCCAAGAGTCAGGATGGGCCTATGGACCATGTGGATTCCCCAGGAAACATTAAGACTATTTCCCCTTTCAGCAACCCTCCTTTACTGCCTGAATACACACGTTGGCTCCTAGTCTCTTGGGTCTTTCTCCTCTCCCTGATTGGGAGCTTGTATAACTCTCTGGATTTGTAGATCCCTTAGGGTGTACTGCTACTGTATAAGGTGAAATATTAAACACATAATTCAAACTAGGGATATCTGGGCATTATTTTAGTATCCCTAGGTCCTTCCTATAACTGTCTTAATTTTACCATAATTACAAACAAGAGAGTATATAATTTACATAAATAATATTCTCCAAATAATACTTGATTAAACATATGAAATAATTAATGGAGATGTTATAGCATTATTTACCCAATAGAATGTTTTACTATTGCATCGATCCATTAGCAAAGTGAATAGTGGGAGATGTGTGACCTAATAGCATCATTAAATGCATGACAAGGTTAACATTAAGAAATTCACACGTTATTTAGTAACAAGTTGCATCTGTAATGAAATATAAGTAAAAATGCTCTGTAAAATGGGCATGGTGGAACATGTCATGACCCTAGGGGCGTGAAAAGCTTTGAAAGTTCAAAGTCAGGTTCCATAACTTAGTGAGGCCCTATACAACTTAGAAAAACCTATCTCTAAATAAAAAAAGAAAAAAAATCTGAGGATGTGGTTTACTGATTAAGTGCCCCTAAGTTTAAGAGTCTCTTAAAAATTTAAGTTTTGAATTTCATATGAATCTTAAGAGACTTCTGAAATAATCAACTCTGAGTATTATTATTTCTCCAGTTGTGAAAAATAAGACTCTTTAGTAATCATTGATTTATACTAAAATTATATCCTTTTAGGGATGCACAATTCTATACTTGTATTTCCTTATTTCTACAATATCAGCTAAAGATGTTAAGAAAATTTTCAACAAATGTCAAAAGCAATTACCCATTTTCTACATTTAAATGATTTTTTTCTATCTAGGTAACAAATACTTCAAGGGATGGGCTATAGATAAGAAACTTACTACAATCTTTATATTTGTCAATGCGTTTTTGTAAATATTTTGCTGTTATCTAAGGTACACACTTTGGACAAATGCTACTCCACATTTTCTACAGATATGAGGTCAGAAATTCAAAAATATCGGAAATTTGAATACAGTCTTGGACACATTCTTTGGGTTTCTATATGCTATAAATCCTCCAGTGTTTTAAAAATGTTTGATCAATGGCCAAGTCTTTGCAAAACTTTTTCTGCATGTCCTCTCATTCGTATGAATTCTGAGGTGCTGAGTAGGTTGTGAACAACTATTGGAGACTCTGTCACCTATTTTACATTTTTACAATTCGTGTGCTATCATATCTCTGGTGTGAAATAACGTTGAACTACTGTGAAATAAGGGTTGATTCATCCTTAAAGACACTGATGCAATGTTTTCATTGTAAAACTTCTCTCCAGTACAAAACCTATAATGTTTAGTAAGATGTGATCTTCAATATTAAAAGTTTTGCCATTCTTCACTTTTATAGGACTTCTCTCTAGTATGCATTCTCTGGTGTCAAGTAAGTGATGATTGTTGATTAAAATCTTTGCCACATTCTCTACATTTGTAGGGCTTCTCTCTAGTGTGGATTCTCAGGTGCTGAGTAAGTACTATTTTTTGATTAAAACTTTTGCCACATTCTTTACATTTGTGGGGCTTCTCTCCAGTGTGGATTCACTGGTGCTGAGTAAGCGATGATTTTTGATTGAAACTCTTGCCACACAATTTACATTTGTAGGGCTTCTCTCCAGTATGAATCCTGTTGTGGCAATAGAGATGTGAGTTTGTATTAAAACTTTTGCCAAACACTTTACATTTGTAGGGATTCTCTCCAGTATGAATACTTTTGTGCCAATTACTCTGTGAGATGCTATTAAAAGAATTGCCACATTCTTTACAGCTGTAGGGCTTCTCTCCAGTGTGAATTCGCTGGTGCTGAGTAAGTGATGATATTTGATTAAAACTCTTGCCACACATTTTACATTTGTAGGGCTTTTCTCCAGTATGAATCCTTTTGTGACAATTACGCTGTGAGATTCTATTAAAAGCTTTGCCACACTCTTTACACTTGTAGGGCTTCTCTCCAGTGTGGATTTGCTGGTGCTGAGTAAGTGATGATTTTTGACTGAACCTCTTGCCACACAATTTACATTTGGAATGCTTATCTCCAGTATGAATCCTGTTGTGGCAATAAAGATGTGAATTTCTTTTAAAACTTTTGCCACATACTTTACATTTGAAGGGATTCTCTCCAGTATGAATTCTCTAGTAATTTTTAAGGCTTGGGTTTTGACTGAGACCTTTGCAAAATTGTTTATATATGTAGGGAATCACTCCAGGGTGTGTCCACTGGTGACAAATAAGATTTGAGCTTTTATTAGAAGTTTTGTCACATTCTTTGCATTTGCATGGCATATCTCCTGAATGAACACTGTGATGTTGAGTAAAGTTCTTGAGTGCATTACATTGTTAGCATTGGTAGGTCTTCTCTGCAGAATAAATTTTTTGGTGTTGACTAAGAGTTGAAAAAAAATTAAGGCTTTCCCACACTTTTTACATTTACAGGTATTTCCTTCAGTATAAATCCTCTGATACTTAACAAGTTGTAACTTTTCACTAAAAGTTTTTCCATATTCTTTAAATTTGTAGAATTTATCACTGTCATAGTATCTGCTGTGTTTAAAAAATATATGAAAGCATTTGCTTGCTCAATATCTTCTATACATATAGGGCTCTCTTTCTCTATAAATTTTCTTGTATTAAGCAAGCTCTGCACTGTGGTTAAGAGCCCTTTCACATATCTTACACTTGCAGATTTTGTCTTGGCTATGAATGTTTTAATGAATACTAGTTTTTGATCACTGAAGCAAGACTTTCCTACATTTTTCATCTTGGTAAATTTCCTTTAGAAAAGGACTAGGATCTCTATATTCATAATTTTTATCACCAATGTAAATAAACTGGTCATTACTCAGGGTAGAGACATGGCTTATTGTGTTACTTATAGCATTATCTATATAGTGCACTTTCCAGAAATCTGTATCAGAATTGTCATTGAGCAATAGTAGGGAAGTAGAAACTTTTCTACAATTCTTAATATTGTCCATTTGGGCACAAGGAGAAATTAATCTTTTGTTTCAGAAAAATGGACATTTTATAAAGAAACTCCCAAAAGATCACTTTTAGAAATACATTTCTGTGCAAATGTTTGACTGGAATTTTAACTCAGTACTACTTTTATAATTGGCCAAGTTAAAAACTGATGCATGGACTAGATTTCAAATTTTCCACATTGCCTTTCAGTTCAAAAATGGCTGTGGATTTATTCTTATAGACATATAAAACTCCTCAAAATAATTGGAATACATTGAATTTTTGTTTCAGATATTAATTGTCTCTGGTGTCTTTTGACCATAAAATTTTTATCATAAATAGGGACTACTGATTGATTTTGTCTATTATAATACAATGTTTGAACTTTACTCTCACCTATATGTTCCCATTGTATTCTTGGTTGTAAATAGTCAAAGTCACACTTTCCATATATTCCCTCTCTCTCTTTTATTCCCTGCTCTGGTAAAATTTCTCGAGGATGATGAGAAGTCATGGCTATAATAAATAAAAATAACAAACATGTTTACTTACTGTACTGGGCTGAGTACATTTTGCAAACCTAAGAAATTACAGCAAAAAATAACATCAGCAGGGGAGTGGATTATTAAATCCTAGTCCATCATTACTATAGCAATATATAAAAATAAAATCAAATAAAAATACATACAGAGAATTACTTTGAAAATTTTCCTAATCATCTTTGTGTTCACAGTATCCAAGATGAGTACATCACTATGGAGAGTATTATAGTAGATAAAAATACATTGTGTTACACAAAGATTTTCCTCCTTCAGAATATATTTTCAAAATCCACCAACTTTCTTCTGTTTCATTAAAAAAGAAAAAATGAAACATGTGGATGTTTGGGGACTGTACAAAAAGGGGTTCCTGCTTACCAACAGAAAAAAAAAAAAAAAACATGGCTAAATCAACTGTAAGCAAAGTTATGAATTACTCAAAGGGAATAGTGAATTATCATTTAAAAGAAGTTTACTGAAGTAAACTAACACAAAAAAAGAATAAAAATTAGTCAAGAATTGTTAATAGTAATAAGCAGAAAATTTATGTTTAAAGACTTTCTTTAGAAAATGTCTGAAAGAGTCAGGGGTGGTTGTACATAGAAACATAGGAGGTTGAGCTAGAGGATCAAAATTTGAAGGCCAGACAAAGTAAAAAATGCAAAGTGCTAAATTGCCCTTAAGTTATCTTTCCAGTACTAATAAACACATCTCAGAAAATAGAAAAAATGAAACATCCAAGCAGCTCTGTTTTCTCCAAGTTGTAAAGACTCAAAGTAGGTTTTAATCCAAGTTTTAAAACTCAAAATACTGAGAGCATCCAAGAGAAAAAGATGGGTCACCTAGAAATGTGTAACTATATAATTGTGAAATCCTTAGTTGAATCTTCACAACACAGTAAGGAATTCGAGTCTATCTATATTCAAGGGATGAAAGAATAAAATTATCAACCAAGACATTATATTCACAGCTACTACCTTTTAAAGAGAAGGAAAATGAAGACTTTAAAGATATAAAAATACACACACTCTTCATCAACACTGGATCTGTTCTTCACAAACACTAAAGGTAATCCTTCATAATAAAATGTAAGTGCACAGCATCATAAGTTATACGAAATTTTAAACATTTCTTGGCACAAACAATTCTATTTTATTGTAATGATGGGTCTCCAGACATGTAATTTTGCAATAGAATTTGAAAGAAAAAAGCATAACAACAATACTGTTAATAAGCATATATACCTGTAACAATAATATAATTTTAAAAGGACACATAAACATATTCAGTTTTTTAATAAAGTGAAATCAAGTTGATACTCATACAAAGTATGAGTAGGAGATTCTTCATTTGTAGATTTTTTGTATGCAAATGCAATTTACAAAATTCTGATCAAAACAAAATTGGATATTTGAATTAACTCTAAATATTGCAACTGTAGGTAGTCTACAGGATACTCTAAATCTAAGAACACACACATACTGAAAGCAAAAGGATATAATAATGACACATACAAAAGTGATTGAACAAAACCTGAGCTGTCTAAATTATAGTACACAAAACATAGTTTAAGACAGTTATAGGACATAGGAGACGTTTTAAATTAAAAAAAAAATGAAAAGAGGCAAAAGAGAGAAAAGGACCCTTTCCCTAGGTTCTGAATTAACAGTATATACATTCACTACATACGTAATACTTCCCAAACACACAAAGAAAACACTGAGAGGGTTGAATGAAAACAAAGAATCACTGTCATACTAAGAGACATAAATCCCCACTTACTGAAAAGAGAAATAGAGTGAAGCAAAATGGCAATTGCAAATCATAAGACTTTGAAAATATTTTGAAACAACTATAGACTTATAGAATCACTGTTCTTAATCACAAGTGGGATATTATGCTGGTTGGATCAATTTTATATATTAAAACAAAGGTTAATAAATGTTTAAGTGATAGTTATTCTGTAACCAACATGGAATAAATATTTGAAGTCAAAAGTGGTAGGGATTTTCAAAAATTCCTAAATATGTGTCAATTGATTTAACACTCTTTTGCATGCTGTTGTTCAAAATTGAAAGATTAAATTTAAAGATGTTTATACTACTTAAAGTTAACTAGAGGCTCCATGTAATATTCGGCAACCTCCCATTGTTAACAAAAAAAACTTTTTGCAGAGAAATCTATCCTTTAAATTGTATGAATATCCCCCAAAATACACATAAGACTATTTCCCTGCTAAAAAATATAATAAAAGTTACAGCATTCAATTTTAAATGCAAACATGGTGTCAGGAAGACGGAGTTTTTACTGAGTGTGGAAATAAGCCCCCACATCAATAGCAAATTAAAAACATTTCACACCAGAGTTCTTATATTGTAATTCAACAGAGCCATCATGGGGGATGCAAACCAAATATCACTTGAAAAGAATGATGAGCCATATTGGAATATAGAAACTATAGAACTTTGAAGTCAAAGAATTTATTCTAATTATAAATTTTAAAAAATGTATGTACACTAGGTTAACTGAAATGTCACAGAAAGAATACTGCAGAATTCTACGAACATGACATCTCTAAACTAAAAAGAAGCTTTCTGAAAAAAAGAGAAGAGTTTTGTGATGAGAAGACAGAAATGAGCCCTTGCTTCCTAGGGATTTTTTTTTTTTTTTTGAGATGTAAACTTTGTAGAGATATATTGCATAACAATTTGAATTACTGTTACTGAAGTGTATATTTAAAATTTTGGAGACAGTAAGTTTTACTTTGTGGTATTGATTACAATGAAAATTAAAAGATAAAGAGAATTGCAACATTTCTCAAAGCTACATTTAAAATAATGTGGTCTTCATCCTATAAATAAGAACAAGCTCATCAATATACAAATGATGAGAATGCATGTAATCTCAGCTACTAGGAAGTCTGAGGCAGGTGAATTGCAAATTCAAGACATCCTCAATAACTTAGTGAGAACCTCTCTCCAACCATGAGTGAAAAGGAGCTTGGGGTGTAGTTCAGCATGAGAGTATCACTGTCATCAATCCCCATTACACTTACACATAGAAAACGTCAATTTCTACGTGCATGGGAAGAATGAAAAGCCAATCAAGATAAAATACAAAAGTCATGGACAAAAGAGGTTTAATATTTATACAAGCAAAAGCACATATAACATTATTGGCAATACAAACAAGAATCATACATATCTTAGTTTGTGAAGCAATTAACTGATATGAGGAAACCCAGTCTATAACATGGAACCTACTGTACACAATAAAAAAGAGAAAAATACAACCAAATTGTAAATATCCACAGATGTATTATTTTACAAATGCTCTAACTCAGATAAAACTTACACCATCTCTCAAAACAACAGTCTTTGTCCAACTTGACATTCATTCCATGGCAGATTATTTCACAGAAAATCCATTACACATATCAGAAAGAACAATGATAAGGACATTTTAGTGAAAAAAAATGTACAAATAAGATTAGAGAAACTGACTTATGATAGTAATGTATTACAATGGGTGGACCTAGAGGTCTCCAGAAATGTGCAAAACTTTCCTGCAAATAATGGAAGAAGGGCTGGAGTTGTAGAGTAGTGTTAGAGAGCTTGCCTAGCATGTGTGAGGCCATGGGTTCAATTTTCAGCACCATATATGGATAAATAGGAAATTCATTAACAACTAAAATATTTTTAAAATTATGCAAGAGCTGTCAGATAATATTGACACTCACAAGGCAAGGGGAGTGTTTTGTTGTTAATTTGAATGTATGGAGAAATTACTGGAGGAAAAGCAGGAGACTACATAATTTTAAAGCACAAAACACAGGACAGGTTCTTCTATGATAACAATAGAAAGAAATCAAAGCTTCTCAAAAATCTTTTCTACTGGATAACTTCTAAATCAACCTTTTTGAATTTAGGATTCCTCCTCTACCTCAAATATGTTCTCTGCTATACGTGGGCCACAGGATTTGACATCACTGCATTCCTCTAAGTCAATCATATGTCAAGTGAAAGATATATATCATGCCACCAAAGGAAAACATTAAGGATGAAAATATACATCATTAACATTTTCTGGGCAGCACCAAGAACTACCCCATCTTTTTATTGAAAGTATAAATCTGCAACACATTCTTGTAGAGAAGTTCCCATAAGATATACTTCAAGGGAAGAAAACTAAATGATGATAATTAGGAATTTTGAAGGAAAGTTATGCTCACCCACAAAGACTAGGTTGCTGTAGTTCTCCAACATCACTTCTTTATATAAATTCTGCTGAGCAGGATCCAGGCATTCCCATTCCTCCTCAGAGAAATCAATAGCCACATCCCCAAATGTCAATGGCTCCTGAAATAAAAATTGTTAGATCAATAGAACATGGACCAAACCATTACTCAGATTTAATTTGAATTAAGAGTTAGTAGAACTGACTTTCATGTAGGAGAGTGACTTTAATTATGTAATAAGATACTTTCCATTATCTAATTCAGAGGAAAATACATAAGTCCAAAAACAATATATATATTCCATATCAGAGTGAAGTGAAGGATATATACCATAATCCAAGCACTGAATAAAAGCCCAACTCCTAACTTTTCTGCCATCAGTGAATGTGAAATTTGGCGGACCTTCCAGATGCAAATCAGACTTGTCAAAGATATTCTTATAAGGTGATTGTGCACAAGAGAGAAAAAAAGACTGGTAAAAAAGCTTTTGAAAACAGTCTGGTTCCTATTCTCTCTGCTTTCTATCCATGAGATAGATTGAGCTCCCTAATACAATTAGTTTCAAGTATCATCCATGACACATTCCCAATGTGTAAAATTGGGAGACTGAGGTATAAATTCAAGGTCAGACTCAGCATCTCAGCATCTGTCTGCTCTCTGGGAAAGGACCTCTGCACTCACTCCACTATGCTCCCCATGCCCCCCAAAAAGAAAAGAAAAAAAAAAAAAAAAAAAAAAAACCTCAGGGGTGAGAAAAACCTGAGACCCCTGCAGATCCCAGCCCTCTTGGGTAGGAAAAGGGCCCATGGACTGGTGATTCTTGCGGTCCCAACACTCTGAAATTCACCACAGAAGAAATTCAGGGAGGAGAGTTGAGCTGCCAATTTGTACAGGAGATACCCATGTGTTTAATAATGATAATAAAAAGAATCCAATGTCTTTAGAAACCCAAGAAATGTAATATAAAACCCTATCAGAGAGAAAATTAAATAGCATCAATGATGATAGGAAACAAAAGAATTCTAATAAACTCAAGGAGTTTAAGTGCTTCTTAACTATTTGTGGAAACTGTTTTTCTATTAAAGACACATGATAGTCCCCCACCGCAGGGACTTGCTGAAATCAGTTCATATGACCAGGATAATACATTAATAGTCATGGTACATTCAGCTTAAAAATAGTATAAAATACCATGGGTAAGTTTTACACCGGTGTCATATGCATGTGGTATTATGTATAACTATGATGCACTAATAAACAATCCAGCATGCTTTACTCTTAATGGAAGCATCCAGTCCTAAAATTCATCCACAAAGTTAAATATATGTAAACTTAACCAAGAAACTTTTGAATTATAAGAGAAATAAAAAAGAAGTTATTACCTAACATGTGCATTGTGAAGCGGTACTGTTACAATTGTCATCAAGGAATCACGACGTCAACAATGTCCATCCACGAACCCATGAGTGTGTAAAAATCATACACTTAATTGTAATGGAAATGTCATTATCAATCAAACCCTAACCAGGCCAATCTCAACCACTTAGCTAGACTCGCGGTCAGAATAAAAACTAAAAACTACAAGGGACAGAGCTGAGTGGTAAAGCACCCTTCTGTTAACTACAAAACAAAACAAACAAACGAAAAAACAAAAACAAAACAAAACAACAACAACAAAAAAAAAAAAAAAAAAAAAAAAAAAAAAACTCCACAAAACTAGCTCAGGAATAAGCAAGGTCCCTGTACACCACAGCTCCCCCCCTGCAGGAAAACAGTGTTTGATGTTTTTTTTTTTTTTTTTCCTTTTGGTACCTGGCATTGAACTCAGGGGCACTTGACCACTGAGCCCCATCCCCAGCCATATTTTGCATTTTATTTAGAGGCAGTGTCTCCCCGAGTCTCTAATTGCCTCACCCACTTGCTGAGGCTGGCCTTGACCTCGCAATCCTCCTGCATCAGCCCCCACCCCAGCCACTGGGATGATAGGTGTGTGCCATCCCCTGGCTTGGAGTTGGATTCTTCTCCTGGTCCCACCTGTCAAACACCACAGCCCAGGAAGACGCCGGGCAGCCGCGCTCACCTGTCAGATAGATAGGACTCCAGCAGGGCCTGAGGCTGCCCACTGTCACACTCTCCACCCGGCTGGCCAGGGGGACTGAGGGGCGCTGTCCCCAATGGGCTGAGACCTGTGGACGCAGAGAGTGCCAGGAGTCGGGGTCTGCCAACTCGGGTTCCCGCCACAGCAGGACCCGCCAACCGCCTCCCTGCCCCATCTCCCTCCTGAGCCTCCCTGTCCAGGCACCAGGTGCCAATGCACACTCACCATTTCCTGGTGCCCAGCAGCCGAGCCTGCCCTGGGGAGCTTCAGTCCCTGCATGGCAGGCCCACGCGGGATGCCGGGAAGGGAGCGAAGCCTGGAGTCCAACTGCAGGAATCCTAGAAGCACTGACCACGGAGAAATAAATCCCATCCCGAGCGCGGAGGCCCGCCCCCTGCTCGCTGGCTGCGCTCAGGATTGGACAGCGCTCAGCATGGAGGTTTCTGATTGGACAGGGCGTCAGTCAGTCTCTGCTCTCCCAAGCCTGAGCCCAGCAAGCTGTCTTTTTGAGTGACAGCGGGTGATATCCACTGGAGGCAAGAAGGAGGCCAGAATGACAGGGTTTGAGTGCAGCTTTTTTTCTTTTCCTTTTGAGGTCTGGGCATTGGGTTAGGGTTAGGGTGACCAGAATTCTAAGTTCTGTTGGGTTTTGATGTTAGGAAATTGAAGTCATTTCTAAAAAGTTTCACCACCTGGGCCTCCACCTATAATAAGACCACCCAGAGCGCCTTTGGGGTGCTAACTTGTCCTCTGTTCATCTGTGCAAAGTTCTCCAAGCAGAACTGGCCTTTCCTACCTTGGGAACTGCCCAGTGTGACATGGCCAGCGCTGGTGGAGGCTCACCGGGGGGGCTGGCAGGCACCCTGGTGGAGGCTTCCACTGGGTTGGCAGTATGAGAGCTGCTGTTCCTCCAGCTGAGTTGAATCTGTATCTGGAGCCCACATTGATATGGAGGCAGAATAAGGAGATCAGCACAGAAGAGACCCGGAGAGCACAGACCTGGGTAAACCCCAGCTGCACCTGGGCTCCCTCACTCTCTGGCGAACTGGGGGTTGAATTCAGAGGACTCGACCTCTGAGCCCCTTCCCCAGCCCTAGTTTGAGTTTTATTTAGAGACAGGGTCTCACTGTGTTGCTGAGCACCTTGGTTTTGCTGAGGCTGGCTTTGAATATGCCATCCTCCTGCCTCAGCCTCCCCAGCCACTGGAATGATAGGTGTGTGCCACTTTTTTTTTTCTTTCTTTCTTTTTGAGAGAAATACCTGCAGTGGCCACAGGATAAAAGCCTTGCACAGATCAAGGCCACCCTGGGTACTCTCCCTGGTTCCTACCAGTACCCTGGATCCCAGGCAATGGGATCCTGCCTCCTCCAAAACCATAGACACCCTGCCCAGGTGTGCATCCTTAGTATTAGCTGAATACTCTGCACTTGATAAGAAAAAAGAAATAGAAAAAAGACAGACCCTACCTGCTTGTCTTGATGCAAACAAAGACAATGTGTCTCCAAAGAGAGCTCTGCGTCTTGTCCCCCCAATTCAGTGGTGCAAAAAGTCACATAATACTTCTTCATAATAACTTCTTGTTAAGAGGGGCTCAAAGGTCTGTGTCTTGAAGTAAAAGCAATTTGGTTTGACTGGGAGTCCAAGAAAGCCAATTCCAGGTTTTCCTAATTTGGTAAATAAGTCCAGAAACTCAAATGCACCCTGCTCCTCTCTGCCTTACTTAACCTTGGAGCCCTCAAGATTACCTGCCCCCTGGGTAATCTGCACCTATAGATGAATGTGGGTGTGTGTGGGGGGGAGTCCTTACTACTCCATGCAGCACCCTGTACCTCCACGTTCCCACAGGCTCCAACACCTTTGGCAGCATGCAATGGGGGAGTGGTTTAGAAAATGCTGGAATGTACCTAAAGACATTTCCACATCCGGCTATGATGCTATCAATTTGCTCCCATGGTCCTTTTCATTACTTTTAAATCTTTTTCTATTTTATTGGTTCTTCTTAATTATACATGACCTTAGAGTCCATTGTGGTAAACTTATCCAAACATAAAATATACCTTATTCTCCTTAGGACCCCATTCTTGTGTGTGGGCATGATGGGTGGATTCACTTAGGTATTTTCATATATTTAGATAGAAACATTATGGTGACTTCATGCTACTGTCTTTTCTGTTCTTATCTCCCCTCCCTTCCTGTTGCTCCCCTTTGTCTCTACAGAATTCTCTTCTTGCCTCCACCTTCCTTGTGACATAGATAACGCATGTCATGAAAAACATGTGACCTTTGGTTTTGGGGGATTGCCTTATTTTACTTTAGCATAATAATCTCCAGATCCATTCATTTACTGGCCAATATTATGCAGTCATTCTTTTTAAAAGCTGAGTAATATTCATATATATATATATATATATATATATATATATATATATATATATATATATATATATATATATCACAATTTCTTTATCTATTCATCTGCTGATGGGCTTTTAGGCTGGCTCCATAGCTTAGCTATTGTGAGTTGTGCTATCATAAATATTGATGTGGCTGTTTCCCTGTAGTACACTGATATTATCCTCTTTATGCTGAAAAGTGGGATAACTGAGTCAGATGGTGGTTCCAGTCCTAGATTCTTAAGGAATCTCCATCCTGCTTTCCAGAGGGGTTGCACCAATGTACAGTTTCTCCAATAAGGTGTGAGCATTCCCTGCCCCCCACATCCTCACCAATTTATTGTTACTGTATTCTTGATAATTGCCATTCTCACTGGAGTAAAAGAGAACCTCAGTACAGTTTTAATTTGCATTTCAATAATTGCTACATACATTGCCTTTTCAGTATTTATTTATTTTTTTTTTAATATTTTTTCTAGTTGGAGTTGGACCCAATACCTTTATTCTATCCATTTATTTTCTGTGGTTCTGAGGATGGACCCAGGGCCACACACGTGCTAGGCGAGCACTCTACGATGGCTGAGCCCCAGCCCCAGTCCCCATCTTCAGTATTTTTTTTTATTTTTGCTTCTCAGTAACAGCAGCCCAGGTATTTGGGGGACCAGTTTTCCTGCATTTGTGAAATGGAAACATTTCTCTTGAAGGAAGACTGAGAAGGTCAAGGCACATGCCCAGGATTCCAGGGATGGGCAGTACACGGTTGTCTGGCCCATGATGAGAAGATTATGTGGGTGAGAAGAAAGAAAGAGCCCGGGACACCTTGGGACCAGAACCCCTCATTCCCCCATGAGGGAAATTATTCTTGCTGTTAGTTTTCTTAAACAAAATGAGAAATTTTACTAAGCCACCAGTGCCATTAGATATAGGTCCCAGGATGAAGCTCAGATTTGTCTTGAGAGGCAAGGAAAAGTGAATAACCAACCCAGTGGTTCCAATAATGAACAAGCTAGACCTTGGGCTCCTTGGGGGCAAAATACTGGGTTTTACTCAATAATTAATAATCCAAAAGCACTTGATGCCCAGGAAAAGGGAGATGGAAAATTGGATAAGTGGGTGTGGGAGTCTGTGGGTGGCGAGCTACAGGAGCTTGCCTCTTGGGTGCATTCCTTGCATTTGAGAGGTTTTTCAACACCAATGAGGTAAGCAATGTGGCAAGAAAACTGGCAAAACCCTCTGCAGTATTCTAGCCAGGAAAATTCATAAGCACTTTAAAAGCATCTTAATCTTTACACTCAGTCAAATGTGGTTCAATCAAAATGCAACCATTTGAAAAGAGCTGTCAACATGAAAAGTTTCTGAATTCTGCTTGTTTGTGGACCACATTTGTGGATCACTGCAAAAACCATATGAGTCCATGGCTAAATAGATAAGTAAAAATAGAAATCTAATAATGAGCATTCTCTTAAGACTTCTGTCCTGAAAACACTGCCCTATTTGCTTTGATAACTAAATGATCATTTAATCATTCCTCTAGCAACACTTGAGGTCCATAAAGAACTGTGGAACATATCTGGTTGGGGCAGAAATGTTGGGATACCAAGAAGAAAGTTTAACTGAACCTCAAAGGAGAAGGTTCATAAATAACCAGAATGCAGGAATTCCCACAAAATCTTTAAAATAAAAACAAGGGACTGGGATTGTGGCCAGTGACAGAGCACCTGCCTAGCACCTGTGAGGCACTGGGTTCGATCCTTAGCACCACATAAAAAGAAATATATAAAATAAAGGTATTCTTTCCAACTAAAAACTATTTTTAAAAATAAAGATGAGATTTAAGATAAAAAAAAAGCAACTCTCTGCAATGCAGCATTTCTCCTAGGCCAGCTTCCTGGATCCCCAAATACTAGCATGATATGAGCAAGCTTAGAAAAACCGGTGAGAAATTACAGAACTCTGCTCTGGCCCCATCTCTAGTCCAGCCCCACTTAAAAGTCCCTCTCCAAATAGCAACACCTCAGATCACGTATTTCCTTCTCTCCCTTTAGAGCTTTCTCACATTTTTCCTTTCTTTCTTTTTATGGTGCTAGGTATTGTACCTATGAACTTGTGCATGCAAGGCAAGCACACTACCGACCTCACTGAATCACCGGCCCTTCACGTTCTTACCTGAATGTGCATCTGTTTTCTAAATAGGTCTGTTCATGCACCTGACAATGATGAAGATCTTTTCTGCCTTGAAAACCAAGGAACCTACTTTTTCCTGAGCTGATGTCCCTCTCTCTCCCTGAAATCCCTTCCCATTACACAACCTCACACAGCCAGAATCAGAGTTAATTGTGTGGGTTTTTTTATTGTTTGGGGTGTGATATCACATATATCACTAAACGGAGGTAACCAGTAGCTATGCAATTTTTTTAATAAGCAAAGGAGAAGGTTTGGTAGAACATGTCATTAAGGCCAGGGATTTGGAAGGCTGCTTCAGGAGGATCTCAAGTCTGAGGCCACAGTTGGCCTCATAGGAAGACCCTGCCTCAGAATAAAATATTCACAGTTCTGACACTGGGTGAGTCTTCATGAACAATGACGGGTCAGAGTTCCTGTTTCAAAAGTCTCTACTTAGGATGCTGTGTGTAGGTATGTGACTGTTACCTTCCAACAGGACCTAGAGCAGTGGCTGGTGCCCGCCTGTATTAATAAATGGTTCAAATGAAATGAGTAAATAAGTAAAAGCAACAAAAGATCTGACATTTTTGCTGGTTGTGAACCCACAGATATGGAGGTTAGGTTGTGTTTCTTGGCTCTTGTGTTCTTGCAAGAGAGGATTTTTAGATAATACATAAAATGTAATCAAAGTAGAGCAAAGATAATTGGCCCAGAAATCACTATCAAGAAAGTGGGAGGAAAACAGTGAGGCTTCTCTGACATCTCTAGGACTCACACCCCTTTGATTCTCAAGTTTATGGGAGATCCTGTGAGTGATACCAGAGGCCTGCCCATGGATCAATTCCTAGTTCTTAATGGGTAGTAGGATGACATCGCATTTGTAGGTTCCTACTCCACATGTTCTTGTCCAGAGTCACCAAAGCAAAACCAGTGTGTGTGTGTGTGTGTGTGTGTGTGTGTGTGTGTGTGTGTGAATTTTACTATAATAAAATTTTTATTATGGCAGCTACTATGAAGACAAAAAACAATAAGTGTTGGCGAGGATGTGAGGAAAAAGCACACTCATACACTGTTGGTGGGACTGAAAATTGCTGCAGCCAATATGGAAAGCAGTATGGAGATTCCTTGGAAATCTGGGAATGGAACTACCATTTGACCAAGCTATCCCTCTCCTTGGTCTAAACCCAAAGGACTTAAAAAAAACAGTATACTACAGGGACACAGCGACATCAATGTTTATAGCAACACAATTCACTATAGCTAAATTGTGGAGCCAACCTAGATGGCCTTGAGTGAATGCAGGGATGAAAAAAATATGCATTATATATACATAATGGAATTTTAATCAGCAACAAAAGAGAATGAAATTATGGCATTTGCAGGTAAATGTATGGCATTAGAGAAGATAATGCTAAGGGAGGTTAGCCAATCCCCCCAAAAAATGCTGAATGTTTTATTTGATATAAGGGGTCTGACTCAGTGGGGTAGGCAGGGGAGACATGGGAGGATTAGATGAATTCTACATAGGGAAAAGGGGTGGGAGGGAAAAGGAGGAGGCAGGAGATTAGTAAGGATGGTGGAATGTGATGGACATCATCTTCCAAAATTCATGTATGAAGACTTGAATTGGGTGTCAGTATATGTTATATACAGAGATATGAAAAATTGGGCTTTATATGTGTAATAAGAATTGCAATGCATTCTGCTGTCATTTAGTTTCTTTTTTTTAAAAAAAAAACTTACTATGAAAAGTTTAACATGTTATTCTAAATATATAAATGCAACTCTTAATTCACTTTGGTCTGCACTGACAGGTTCCAATTGGAACTTTTCTGGGACCAGTAGGAAATAGGGGCACAACATACTATCAGAGAGGACACTCCATCTTGAGGGTGTCCCTCTTTACCTTCCTTATGTCTTCAAATAAACTAAAACCTGATAGAAATAGTAGTTAGCAGATGCACACTAGTGACAGGAACAGGAAGCTCGCATGCCAAAGATCCAGGACAACTCTAGGTCCCTTTGGCCCATGCTGGTCTGGAACGGTTCTTACATATTTGATGGTTAGGTGAAATCATCCTATCTCCCTGAATTCTGGAATCCAGTCTGTGAAAGTGTCCCAGAACTTGTCCCCTCCAGGTTAACTTGTGTTCTCACTGGCAGAGAAGACCCATATTGCTCAAATATATCACAGTTTGTTGGCTGAGGGATGTATTATAGCACATTGACTTGGCCCAGGCAGGGCTCTAGGTAAATTACTTTTCTAAGAAAACACATGTACAGGTCTCTGCACAGTGGGCCAGGTTCATAGAATGACTCCCTGACCTGCATGATCCCATCAATCACGTCTGCATGCTACCCATCACTGTCAATATATAGCTGAGTGATAGATCCACCACGAGCACTGATAATAAGTAGATAGATAGATATATAGATAGATAGACAGACAGACAGACAGACAGACAGATCAAGGCAGGGATGAGCTGCATCTTTGAGAACCAATTATGTATCACCCCCTAGATTTCCCTAATAATTTTTAAAAAACAATCACTGGCTTATAAAATTTAGTATCCACTGGTAGGCCAGGTGTTAGATATTCATTGAAAATGGAAAAAAAAGTAGAGACCAATACTGTGTGTGTTGCTGAGTATCAAACCCAGTCCCTCAGAAGTGCTATGCAAGCACTCTTTCCACTGAGCCTGAGCCCCAGCCCTGTAGCAAAATGTACTTGTAATCCAGAGATTATTTAAATTATCAGAGGAGGTGAGCAGGCTGTCTGCAAACTGTATACATAAATTGATGCACTTTGCAATCCTTTTGGGATTGCTGGCCTGGATCAAGACACCCACCTATGCTGAATGAAAACTGCAAGACATCTCTATTTCTGGACTCAGTCTTCATTTTTCTCCTCCCACAAACATGTTTTTTACCTAGCTTCTCACACTTTGTCACCAAGGACTTTGAAGTGGCCTTTGATTCCTTGTCCTTGGCCAACTATCCATTCTATTATTTGCAATCAACTTCACATTGAAGTGTTTCTGTAACTCTCTTCTCATTCAGCACTGGGACAGACCCTTACAGGCTCTTGCTTAAACTGGTGGGGGGCAAAACAAAAGAAAAAACAACTTCTCTCTGACTTCTTGACTTCAACCCTTATCATCAAAAGCAATAATTATTTTCATCAATAAGGAAAATTAACTGAGCCAGGCAGAGTGGTGCATACCCATTATCCCAGCAACTTGGGAGGCTGAGGTAGGAGGGTCATGAGTTCAAAGTCAGCCTCAGAAACTTAGTCAGGACAAAGCAACCAAGTGAGACCCTGTCTGTAAATAAAATATATATTTAAAAAACGGGAGGGGCTGGGGATGTGGTTCAGTGGTTGAGCAGCCCTGGGTTCAATCCCTAGTGCCAAAAATAAATAAATAAATAATGAGCAGAATTGACAACTGAAATTCCTTCTAAGAAACTTTCAAACTCTCACAGCCTAGTAATCAGTGGAGGTTGAGAAATGTTAGCCCAGGATCACGAGAAATATATGCTTCTGCATGCATTACATGGTAGGAGAATGAGGCTTAAATTCTTCTATGGATGATAACTATAGAATTTTCCTTTTGGCGAGAACAAGGGCTTCCACTGGCTACTCATTATGCCCAGGGACTGATACCTCATCCCTCAGATCATGGTGGCACTGTGGGGTGGGGGGCTACCTTGCAATGTCAGATGAAATCAGGTTCCATCCTGGGAGTTAGGCATGCACTGGACTGCTTTGGTTACACTTGAGACATTCTTAAGGACACTTTGGCATACAACCATACACTATGGAAATGAAGTTCAACTTCCTTCCTGGTGGACATTTTAGCATTACAATGAAGTAGAATTGACTTCCTAGTGACTGGTTCTTTCTCTTGAGGTTATTTGTGAAAGAGGTTCGTCCTAAACTTTTTAAGCACATCTCATCTTCTTGGGTCATAGTCTCATGGGAAATCATGTTTTCCATTAGAAGAGGATAAGGTGTGTTTTCTATTCTTAAGGTCCAAGGTACTACCAATGCAACATGGGCACAAGCAGAATTTGGTGCATGAGTAATTGGAGAGATATTCTCTTCTACACAAATGTAACACAGACCTTCATAGTAAGATGGAATTTAAGCCTTTCCTTAAACTTGAGAGCAGAAAGCTCATTACCAATATTTATGACAATAGTTTCTAAGGCATTAATTGTAGTTTCTATATTTTCATGAATATTGATGATTATTGCGGGCTTTTTGAACAAAAAACATATAGGTAGTATTTTGGAAGTATTTTGAGCCAAATTATTAAGAAAATTTGCATGTTGAATGTTCTGAAATATAGCCACTGAGGCTGTAACCATAGAAGTGATGAATTGAATTAAATTAAATTATACAAATTATAACCAAGAATTATGAGTCCAAGAGCTTGCTTAAGTCTGGTCACCTGAGCATGCATCTATTGTAAAACCTCAACACCAGCATGCCATGGCTCTGAAATGTTGACTGGTAGTAAGACAAAGGAAGACTGGTGAAGGATTAATGTTCCTTTCCCTCTGTTATATCTAGTGATGCAATTAGGTAAATTGCACTTTTTACATTCTCTTAACTCTCAAACATTTACAGTAATTGATGCATAAGGAGATTGAACACAGGCCTGCAGGCCATACCAGGAACCCTCTTTACACGCCCTGCCTACAAAGTCAGGCTTAGGGCTCTCAATGTAATATAGGAAACCTGAGGCTGCAATTAAGCACTAAACATCTTTTTTAGACCGCCTTCAATGAAGGTTAGGAAATTACCAACAAAACCTCCAGGGATGATGGCATCCTTATGTGATTGTCTATAGTCAATTCTTGGAGACCAGTCTAAAATATATCTACTCTTTATAGAAGCTATTTGTTGTACTGGAAAGACATTTGCACAGTCTATTCATTTAGGAAAGGTGCCAAATTCTATTGCAGAATGATTAGGACAGTAAGGTATTGGCAGACTTTCTGTGGCAATGACTGGCTTGTTATGAGAAAGTCCCATTTTAATAACTGTTTAGACATATTGCTTAGAGATCCAGAGTCCAGTATGATTGGCTGGTCCAGATCCCCCCATGCTATTTTCTTCTTCAAAAGATACCCCAAGATAGCCAGCATGGTTAAAATGGGACCAATATATATGCAGTTGTCCACTGTAATCAGTATAATTAAATCCAGTCACAGGAATGGGTGTATTCTGAGTATCTGTAAAACCACACATTATATGAGTATCATTGGTAAATACTGGGATGGATTCTCAAGTCTACACCACTGGGTATACCAAAGGGGGGTCTGAAAAATATGTCAAATTGGTTTCACATACAATTTTGGGAAAAATGAATGTAGTCACAAGAGTAAACTGGATAATTTTCTCATGAAGGTAATGGCTTTCCATTTGTCCAGAAAAATTAGCAAAAGCTATCTGCCAAGTATTAGAAGATTGCCAAAGCCAATCATGCTTTTGAGTATAAAAAGGGCCAACAATAATATTAGGCTATGACCCAACTATCTACAAAACTCGAGTTCTTCCTTTAGTTACTATCTTAGCAATAAAGCCATGTATGGAGTTGATGAATTTTGAGGAGAATGAGGTAGGCAAGTTCACTCAATAATTTCCAATTATTGCCATATTGCTTGCTCCCATAGGTGTACGGACATTGGGAAATGTTAATCAATATATAGGCTCTTGTGGATTAATTCTAGTAAGCTGTGCAGTCTTCATAGCAGATTCAACCTTTGTTATGGCAATTCTTTCTTCTGCCAAAGTTGATGAGAATGTGGAGAAAGATCTCCCTGTGCAATCCAAAACAAAGGACACAAATCTGCAGTGGCTAGTTTTAAACTGGTCACAGCCAATGAATATCACCTAGTAACTTTTAGAGGTCATGTGCCTTGGGCAATCTAATGTGCTTGAAGGTGCCTCCATATTTCCTAAGGTTAAATCTAAATCCCCATGGCTCCATACTGAGAAGACTCCCAAGTAATTAATGGGTGGCTCCTTGAAACTTAGTGAGGCTGTACCTCAAATAGAAACATAAAAAAGGCTGGGAATAGGTCTGAGTGGTAATGTGCTCCTGGGTAAAAGTGCAATACAAGACAAAAAAAGCCAATAAAAACAATAAAGAAAACAGCTGGAGAGATATGCACATATCAGACAAAATCAGCTGTAACAGAAATTGTTAGATAGAGGCAAGAACATGCTATATACTTGTAATTACATATATTAAATTATATATTAAATATAGGCATATTTATAATACAAATCAAGATATATCATACATATCAATAAATGGGCAATCTCTAAAACTAAGTTATAAATGTATACATGTCAAAAAAACAGTGTTCCAAAATATGTGAATTGAAAACTATCAGGATTAAAGGAAGAAAAATTTCTGCAAAAAGAGGTGGATAATTTAAGATATCCCATTTTCAAGAATGAATTAAATATCTAGCAGAAAGTCCATGTAAAACAAAACAAAACAACTTGAACAATAATATAACTACCCTAGGTCTAGATGACTATATAGAATATTCTGCCCCAAAGAGTAGAATACACATTTTACTCCAGTGTGTAGGAAACATTTTGCAGAACTTGCCATTTTAAAGCCATAAAAAATGTCAATAAATTTTAAAGCACTGAAATCAGGACAAGTATCTTTTGTAACTACAATGAACTTAAGTTAATAAAAAAGAAAACTTAAAAATTTGGAAACATGTAGCAATTAGACAGTGTACTCTTTAGAAGAAGAAAAAGAAAAAAAAAGAAAATAGTTTGGGTGAATAAAAATGAAAAGCAAACATGAAAATGAAAGCAAACATGCCAAAACTGATGAGATGCAGCTAAAGTAGCCCTCAGAAGAAAATTCATAACCACAAAGGCCTACATTATAAATAAAAACTGCCCAAACAAAAACCTAAATTTACACAATAACTAGAGAAAGAGAAGCAAGCTGTAATCAAATTGCAAGGAGGATAAATTTTAATAAAGAATAGAGCAAGAATAAAACAAATAGACAAAAGAATTAAGAAAACAAACTTGATTGTTCAAAAGATTTACAAAATTGATTGTTCAATTAACCAAGAAAAGAGAGAGAGAGAGAGAGAGAGAGAGAGAGAGAGAGAGAGAGAGAGAGAAACTCAGTTAATAAATATCAAAAATAATAGTGAGACGATCAAAACAGACTCCACAAAAAAAAAAAAAAAATAGAAAAATTGAAGGGTATATTATGAACAACTGAATGTGAACAAATTTTTATACAACATCCATCAAAATTGACTTAGACATAGAAAATCTAAAAAGACTTAATAAGAGATTGAATCAGTAAAAAACACAATAATAAAATCCATATCAGAGCTGGGCATGGTTGGTGCACACATGTATCCCAGTGACTTGGGAGGCTGAGGCAGTAAGATCCTGAGTTCAAAGCCAGCCTCAGTAAAAGCAAGGCACTGAGCAACTCAGTGAGACCCTGTCTCTAAATAAAATACAAAATAGGGCTGGGTATGTGGTTTGGGAGTCAAGAGCCCCCGAGTTCAATTGCTGGTACCCAAGAAAAACAACAAAAATCCATATTAGAAATGTGAAGTGAAACTATCAAATTACATTTAACTCTAAAAACAGATAGATGGCTTTATGTGAATAATTCTAAAGTCTCTACCAAAGAACTATGTGAATAAAAAAGTTCAGCATTTGTGCAGGATATAGCACCAATAAATCAATACAATATTTGTAGCTGAACAATAAATATTCAAAGCAAAATTATTTAAAAATTCCATTTATGGTAGCATCAAACATTAAATACATGGCAAAATTTTTATAAACAAATATGTCTTATAAGCAGAAAATACTATAGAAAATGTTTAAAAGAATAAATAGGCATCGACTATTTATTGATAAGATTAATGTTGCTGAATTGGTAAAATTCAAGTTGATTTACATACAATGTAAACCTTACCAAAATTCCCACATGGCATTTTTGAAAAACATGTAATAGTAAGCCTAAAGTGAATATGGAAGTTCAGTCAACCTCAAATATCAAATACAGTTTGTTTGTTTGTTTGTTTAAAATGAAAGTATAAAGAACAAAGTTGGAAGACTCACACATCCCAATTTTAAAGCTCATTATAAAGTTTCAGCACTCAAAGACACTGGATCCCTATTCCTCACCCTGTTCAAAATCAATTCAAAAGAGGTAAAAGACCTGACTGTGAAACTACAAAATGAACAGGAAAAGCAATTTAAGACTCTGGTAAGGACAACAAATGTTTTGGAGAGAATTTTGAAATCACAAAAAAATAAAAATTAAAAATTCCACTAAACTAAAAAGCTGACAAACAGCAAAGGAAAAAAAAAAAAGTGGAATCCATATAAAATGGGAGATTATCTTTGCCCAGTATGCATTTCATACAAGCTTCATATTTTGAATATGTAAAGAACAAAAAAATCATAAGACCAAACACACAATCAAAAACTAAGCAATGCCATTCAAGTGGGCAAAGGAAGTAGACAGTTTTTCAAAAGAAACAAAAAGTTCCAGTAAACATATAGAAAAGTGTTCCATATAATTAGACTTCAGGAAAATGCAAATCAAAAATACAATGAGAAAGCCTGGGGAAATAGCTCAGTTGATAGAGTGCTTGCCTTGCATGTGCAAGGCCCTGGGTTCAGTCCCCAGCACCACAAGGAAAAAAAAAATACATGTGGTATTATCACACCCCATTTAGAATGGATAACTTAGAAAAGTGACAAACACCAATGTGGATGTGGAGAAAAAATCAACACTTATGCACGGGTGTGTGCAAGTAAATTGCGTAGCTGATATGAAAAATTGTGCATATTACTCAAAAAAATCAATGGCTGGGATCATGGCACAGAACTAATCCCATACATTTCAGAAGTTAAAGGAGGAGGATTACAAGCTTAAGGCCAGCTTGTGCAAGTTCAAGTTCAAACAGTGCAGAACCCTGTCTCCAATAAAAAAGAAATATTCTGGGGGGCCAGGAATGGTGATAAATGAACGTAAAGTAGGCAACTTGGGAGACCACAGTAGGAGGATCCTGAATTTGCTGTGAGGATAGGAAACTTAATGTAATGCTCTCCGTAAATAAATAAATAAATAAATAAATAATAAAAGTATAAGGCACTGTGATGTAGTCTAATGGTCAAATGTTTGCCAAGCACATGAAGCCTTTGGTTAAGTCTATAGTATCTCAACTAAATAATACTAAAATACAATTACCTTGTGATTTAGGTATCCCACTTGGGGGGTATATAATGAAGAAGTATGAAATCCTCATTTGATACCTGGATGCTCATGTTTATTGAAGCATATCCCAATTGAAAAGATATGGAATCACCTAGGAATTCTGGGACAGATGGATAAAGAAAATATGAGGGAATATATATATATATATATATATATATACATACACATACATCCATAATAATCAAATTCTGCCACCTACAACCAATTGGGTGAAATTGGAGGGTAGCATGGTAAAATTAAATAAAACCAGACACAGAAATACAAAGACTGCCTGCTGTCCCTCATGTGGGGGAACCTAAACCTGAATTTAGATTGGTGATTTTTAAAGGTTAAAGACTGGAGGTGGGAAATGAGAATGGGATTTCATCAGTGGATATGGCATATGTGTTAAAATACCATGCAGAGTCCCTTTATTATGTATATTTAGTACATCTTCACCAAAGCTATTTTTAGAATGTTACTGTAATCAGTACTGAGTCACACTTACAAAATGATTAAATGGAATAATATTGCCAGGCATGGTTGTGGATGCCTATAGTACCAGCAACTCAGGTGACTGAGGCAGGAGAATTGACACTTTGAGGTCACCCTTGGGAACGTAGCAAGATCTTGTCTCAAAACCAAAATAATAATAATAATAATAATAATAATAATAATAATAATAATAATAATAATGAATTGGGGATGAATCTCAGTGGTAGACTGTTCCTAGATTCAAATTCATTACTGCAAACATAAATAAGTAAATAGAATAGAATTTAGAAATAGATTCTTATATTGATGGGTGATTACTTTTCAAGCAGAATGCCAAGACGTTATAGGAAAAATGTTTTCAAATCATCTGGAACTACTATCCTTATAAAACTAGGAACACAACCTCAAGCACTATCTCACACTTTACACAATTAATTTTAAATGGAAGAAAAGTGTAAATATGAGAATTGGGACTACAAGATTCTTGGCAGAAAACATGTAAAAATCTCATGACCCTGCATTGGACAATAGATTCTTAGAAAAGACAATTTGTCTTTGTTTCTTTTTGGTACCAGGGATTGAACCCAGGGAAGCTTAACCACTAAGCAACATTCCCAGCCTTTTAACAATTTTATTTAGAGACCAATTGCTAGGTCTGGCTTTGAACATGTGATCCTCCTGCCTCAGCCTCCCAAACTGCTGGGATTATTGGCATGTGCCAAAAGATACTTCTTATAATGCCATATATTTGGAAAATATCTAAAGGGTTTTAAATATGAGGTTTATGATGTGGCATAATAAATTTTGTGAAGGGTAAAGATAAATATATTTATAATTTAGTCACTATGTTTCTTTTAAGCTATAGACTTCATCTAGGCTTCTGTATATGCTATTTGAAATTTCACTGTCCCCCAACGGGGACTTGTATCTGAAAAACCCCAACCACATTTACCTTGTGTAAGTCAAACCTGGACATCCATTTTTCTTAATCTATAGACATATATAAAATATAAATTTCTCAAGAGTAAAGATTCTCCCTCTGGAGCCAAATGATCCCTAGCATTGTGTTGAGTCATATTAGCTGAAAGGCTGTCAAACAAATAATATTAAATAATTATCTTCTGACTCCAAACTAACATCTATATACTTGTTGTTTTTTCATGTAGTTATGAATGTATTGTTGAGTAACAAAAAAGAGAAATCTTATAATTTTGTGGGCATATTTTTTAACAAATTATGAATTATCATGAAAATAGTTCTCATTTTCAACGAAATCACAGAAGTGTCAACAGAGTCAAGGTTAAGCCTATTATTTAGGAAATGTTGTTGTTCATTGAATAACTATTTTTTGATACTGAAAATTGAACTCAGGGGTGCTTTACCCCTGAGCTACATCTCCAGTGCCTTTGTTCATTTTTCAATTTTATTTTTTATTAGTGAATTTCAGTTACACATCACATTACGGTTTATTTTGACATGAAATCATACCACTTTTAGAAGGCAGTTGGTTATTCTAAATGAGAAGAGTGGCATCATTAAAAGGAATACAAATATTAAATAGCCATCATCACATCCAAAGTAATGAAAATTTCCTCAACTGTTTTTTTGTGAGTTTTATGCTTCTAGATATTACACAAAGGCCTTTGATCCTTTTTTAAAAAAATTTGCTTTTGTATATGATGTGAGGTACTTATCCAAATGCTTTTTTTTTCTTGTGGATATCTAATCATCCCAGGGACATTTTTGCTTTTGCTTTTACTCTTGAAAAATATAAGGTGTGAGTGTGTGTGTGTGTGTGTGTGTGTGTGTGTGTGTGTGTGTGTATGTGATCCCTCTGAACCCCAGATACAAATTGCTGCCCAAGTAGGTCAGGCAAATTGATGCCCATGCAGTTACAAATTGCCGCCCCAGATCTGCCTGGGCAGCTGAACATAAGAACATTCATGTGAATCTCCAGGGACACCAAATAAAACACTGACACACTTTACCTTTCCACAAGCTTCAGGATGGCTTCTCCGCTTTGGTCTCAGGCTCCCCAAAAGGGAGGAAAAGAGAAAGTCATGAGAGGCTGGTAAGAGAGTGACAACTTTCAGAAGAGAGCTTTGACTGGGGGCACTCTTGTTCTTAGAAAATGCTATTCAAAAAAGGCCAGAAGGGGCAGAGTTAAAAGGGACACATGAGGGTAACTCAACCCTCATGAGTAATGTCTACATCTGAAGACCTGCCTCTCTATCTCAGCTGGACAATGCCCAAGTCACCACAAATGTAGTGACTGGTCAGAGCCACCTGGTTCAGGACTGGAAAGCATGGGTCATTCAAAATGGCTCCCCACATATCCCCCATTCTTTTTTTTGAAAAAGCAGGTGATGGGTCATTATTTTGAGTCCCCAAATTATTGTTCTGGGGGCATGACATCCTACAATTACAACACAGAGAGAATTAGTAGCAACAAGAACAATACAAGGATATACAATGCAGAGTGTTGAATGTTTCCAGGGTTAAAGCTGTTTAATTCTTTAAGTATTTGATCAGCTAAAGAAGTAGGATCTGAAAAATCAAACTTACTTTTTTTATATCTTGCTTCTGATGATGCAGCTCCTAAAGATCCACACTGTTATCATTATTCTGCCAAATATCCAACAAATGGTTTTGAACCTTCTCCCAATATCATTAAGAAGCATTGCATTTGGCAGCAGTAACACACACATACTTACAGCTAGCATGACATTTAAGCCTTTCCTTGAATTTCAAAGTGGAAAGTTCATTACCAATATTTGTGACAGCAGATTCTAAGGCATTTAGCTTGGTCTCAATCTTTTATCAACAATTTGAGTGTTGAATATTTGAGATATGGCCACAAAGGCTGTGACCATGGAAGCAATAGAAGAAACCAAGGCAACAACTCCCACTATTATGAGTCCAAGTGCACATTTATGTCTCACTAGCTGGGCATGTATTTGTTGTAAGACTTGAAAACCAGCATCAGCCTACCATGGCTCTAAAATATTTACTGGTAATAAGAAAAAATAGGGCTGATGAATTATCATCATTCCTTTTTCTCTATTATTTCTGGTGACACAATTAGTTAAATTACATTTACTACATGTTACAAGATATCTATCATCTTCCATTTTAAATTTTACATTTCCAGTAATTAAACGTAAGGAGATTGAACTCAGGCCTGTAAGCCATAGCAAGAACCTTCCTGTTACAGCTCTTGCATAAAAAGTCTGGTAAAAGTTTGTCAGTAAAACGTAAAAATTCTGAGGCAGCAATTAAGTGCCAAACATCTTTCTGAAGGCCACTTTCGCTGAAGATCAGGATGTTACAAACAAATCCTCCAGGATTCATGGCATTACCCTTGCATAACTGCCTTTTGTCAAGTTTAGGAGACCAGTCCAAAATATACCCACCATTTCTACACACCTTATGCTGTACTGGAAAATTATTTATACAATCCATCCACTTAAGAAAGGTGCCAATTTCTATACCAGAAGTTTTAGGAGAATGAGGTATTCGTGGACCTTCTGTTGAGATGAATATTTATGAGAAAGTCCCATTTTAATAACTGATCTAAGGTTTTGAGTCTCCATTAATAGTATTATTCGTTGGTCCCCCAACTGCTGTCTTTTCCCCCAATGACACTTTTGGACAGCCAGCATATTTATTGTGGGACCAACACAAGGGTAGTTGGGCACTATAGCCAGAATAATTAAACCAAGTCACATGGTTTGGAGTAATAGAGGTGTCTGTAAATCCTCCATCATGAATGAGTCATTAGCAAACACTGGAATGGATTCTCTAGTCCACACTGCTGGGTGTACTAGAGGTGGATATGGAAAATATGTCTAGTAAGTGTCTCCATGATTCCCCTTTACCTGATGGCTCAAGAGAGCTATACCTGCAGTGAGCATCATGGTTGGAGATTTAACTTTTCCTTACTGTCTAATGATTTGTTCACCTACAGTGTTAAATCGTCAGGTCCTTCCATGAGAGTGGCTTCACCATTGGGTCTCTCTGGGCCATCTTTCTTTCTCTCTTCCTTCGAGAGTTCCTCTCTTTGGTGGGAGTCAGGTCTGGCATCTCTGGGTTGCTCTTCAGTCATTTGAATCTTGGTTCTAGGTCCTCCATGTCTGATGATGCATTCAGGTACCCAAATAGGAGGAAAAGTGCCTTCTGGGAAAATACAAGCATGACCTCTACCCCCACATGATCACTGAATCTGGTTCTCTCTATTGGCCAGTCTGCAAGTCCTTCAACCAAACTTGGCTTAAAGGGCCTGTTGCTGTGGAAGACGTGTCACTCAGCTGCAGTGTGACCATCTGAGTTACAACTTAGAAAATTAAAAGAAAAAAAAAACAAAACAGAGCATGATTGACGTTATTTTGGGGAGTCCTAGTCTGATCTCCCCCTTTTAGCTTTTGTAATTGTAGCTTAATAGAAAAATGAGCTCTTTCTCATTTGTATGTTTTGAGGACAGATTGTATGTCCTTTAATCACATGACCTAGATATTAAAAAGGAGAGGTCCTTAGCATCTTTTCAGGTGCAATGCACAAACCCATTGCTGTGAGTGACATCTCTAATTGGGCAAAAAGTTTTAAGAGTACATCTGGGTTATCATGAGCTAAAAGTATGTCTTTCATAAAATGAATAATATATGCATCAGGGAATTTCTCCCTAGAGGGTGTTATGGCCCAATTCACAACATTTTGACATAGGGTAGGACTGTTATGCATTCCCTGAGGAAACACTTTCCAACAATACCTTTTAACTGTTTCTTTAAAATTAATTGCTGGGACACTAAAGGAAAACTCTTTAGAGTCATCTGGGTGCAAAGGTATAGAGAAGAAGCAATGTTTCAGATCCATTATCATCAAATAATAATCTAAAGGAATAACTGTAGGAGAAGGAAACCCAGATTGTAGTGCTCCAATGGGCTCTGTAACACAATTAATAGATCTTTGGTCTTATAATAATCTCCAGTTACCATATTTTATCCTAATTACAAAGATGGGTGTGTTCCAAGGGCTGAGTGTAGGCTCTAAATGACCAGCCTGAAGTTGTTCCTTAACTAATATGTGGGCTATTTTAATTTTCCTCTGTTAGAGGTCACTGACAAATTCAGATTGGCTCTTCTGTGAGCCAATTATTATTATTATTATTATTATTATTATTATTATTATTATTATTATTATTATTATTATTATTATTTTGCTGTTCTCTGGGTTAGGGATAAGGTCAGGGCACCTTCCAAAAATTTGGGCTGGGTGCATTAGATAATCTCTGATGGAGAGATTGGATTACAGGTAGGTACTCTTCCTGTAAATCTCCCTCGATTTCCTAGGAGTAAACCCTTAATTAAGTTCCTCAAATGACATGATAGTCTCTTGTAGAGAGCTGGATGGCCTGTTCTGATTGCACAGCGATTTTAATCTAGCACAAAAACTTGAATCAATCAATCACTCCTGGCAGTACCTGAATTCCATTTTTTACATTGCTTCATCTCAAAATTAGGCCTATGTTATGGGTGTAATGGCCTGTGAGTAACCACAAATATTGTGACTGATCAGAGCCTCCTGCTTCAGGACTGGAAGGCGTGGTCATTCTCTTTGGCTCCCCACAACACATCTTATTGTTAGGCTGAAAATTTAAAAATGCAGGAGCTCCCCAGTGACTCCCAAATTACAATATACACTTTCTATAGAAAAAATTAAAATGACTCCTCAGAACTAAGTTATCCTGTGCAAAATGGCATGGAATGAATAGAAGAGGAAAGGTACACGGATGATCCCTGGAAGAAAAGAGAATGACCATGGTACGTCCATATCTGAAACCAAAACTCAAGGATCACAGAAACATCATTACTATTACATTGGTTTTCTTATCACTAAAATTGATCATTAGATTGCAACATTTACATATTCCAGTCAACTTAAATCAACATGTGTAGAATTTTTTTTTTTTTTTTTTGCAAATGCACTAATACATGAAAAAACATAGGGTAACCATGTGTTTTAACTTTTGAGCAGGTTTGAACATAGTTAATGGCTTATATGAATAAGAATTTTGTTTTTCTCAGTGTGAGGATATGTGTTCCTGTCCCTGTAAGACCAAAAAAGGGACAGATTTACTTTATAGTATCTTCTAAGCAGTTTATCATAGAGAAGTTTGGGGAGTCTATGCTATATACTGTCTACCCTGCCATCCTAAGGGTATAATGACCATTATATATTATAAAGTACCATAGAAAATGTAGGAAAATACAATGATATTTAATTAAGTAAATTGTGAGGTGCCCAGCTAGCTCAGTCAGTAGAGCATGAGACTCTTAAGTAAATTGTGTGGGAGGTTTAAGTGTTCCATGTGAATAACTCTTTCTTATCCACATTATTGTACACATGCCTGATTATCTTATTCTCCTGGGGACTCAAGAATGAATAGAAAATCAATATTGGGGAAAAATATTTTCCTACATTCTTTAAAGTCAGTCAAGTATCCTCAGGGGTTACTTTTAGGGATAGCCTGACTCTTTCAGAATGTTTCTGTAAATGAAACATCAAGAGCCAGGTAGTATGAACATGTAACTAACCACATTTCTGCTGAATATATTGGGAGTATTTCTCCCCAATGACCCTCCTTTTCCCTGAATATGCACCAGCTGCTCTCTGCCTTTGAGGTCTTCATAATTGCACTGTTGGGGAGGTTGTGTGACTCTCCAGAATTGCATGATAAAAATTTAAAAATTTGTTTCTTAAGATACAGAAATCTGGGGCTTACTTTCATATCCCCATACCTTATCTACACCTATTTTTACTTCTCCAATGATTACAAGCAGAAAAAAATGAACAAAACCACAACTTATAGGAATAATATTCTACAAGTAAATTGAATAATTAATAATTAATAGAGATGTTATGCCACTATTTACCCAATAGTGTGTTTTTACTACCTGTTACTAAGAACATTTAATAAAGTAGAATAGTTTGATATCTATGACATGGTGATTCCATACAGAGCACTGTTAGTAATTAATACTTACTTTTATTTAGTAAATAAAAAGCATAGAAAATGTGAAAAAAGTATTTCAAAGTCCATAGCATAGTCTCAACAACAACAACAACAACAGATTAAAATCTCTGTGGCTGTGGCTGTAGCTCAGCAGTAGAGCACTCAGAGCCAGCCACCGTGAAAGATTTACTAGGCAGCTCAGTGAGATCCTGTCTCTACATAAAATAGGGCTAGGGATGTGGCTCAGTGGTTGAGTGTCCCTGAGTTCCATCTTCGTCACCCCCCCCCACACACAAAAAAAGAATACCTGGGTCATTCTTTCACGGAGGTTCAAAAATGTAGAATTAGCATTGAATAATTGTGATGGGAAAAGCTCTAGAGTGGATATCCATGTATTTGAATCCAGGCTTTTATATATATTATAGATTTGATGTTGATCTACTGATGAAATATTTCCTACACAAGGCATGTATTGCTTTAATTCAAGTGTCTGAAATAGTATATATATATATATATATATATATATATATATATATATATATATTAATAATCTGCAGCTACATATTGAAAAATAACAGTCATCAGAAAATCATGCATGTGAAGCTAGATCATTTCATGACTCTTTAGAACATGTACATCTATAAGGCAAGATGGTAAGAGAAACAATACAAGTGAAATATTCATGAACATGGGATGCCATTTAAAAATCTGTGGTGAATGTTCATCCAGAATCTAAGTTCCATAACAAGACCCCTACAGCACAAGAATTTAAAAATCAAGAATCAATAAATGGGATGCTTTCAACCTAAAAAGCTGCTTCTCAGCAAAATAAACAATAATGTGAAGAGAGAACCTACAGGTTTGTATAAAGTCTTTACCACGTGTACCTCAGATAAAGCATTAATCTCTAGGGTGTACAAAGAACTCAAATCTTAACAAAAAACCCAGTTAACAAATGGGCTAAAAAACTTAACAGACAGTTCACAGAAGAAAAATAATCCATTACCAGATACATGAAAAAAAAAGTTCAACACCTCTAGTAATTAGAAAACTGTAAATCAAAATTACTTTAAGATTTTATCTCATTCAGTCAGAATGGCAATCATCAATAATACAGACAACAATAAATGATTTTTAGGATGTGGGGGAAAAGGAACACTCACACATTGCTCATGGGACTGACTGCAAATTTGTGCAACCACCATGGAAAGCAGTATGGAGATGTCTTGAAAAACCAGAATATAATCACCATTTGACCCAGCTATCCCTCTCTTTGGACTATACCCAAAGTACTTAAAAAGTGCATACTACAGAGATATAGCCGCACCAATGTTTATAGCAGAACAATTCACAAGAGTTAAACCATAGAACCAACCTAGGTGTCCTTCAACAAATGAAGGTATAAATAAAATGTGATTTTATATGTGTGTGTGTGTGTGTGTGTGTGTGTGTGTGTATGTATGTGTATATATATATATATTATATTTTTCCCCCACCAATGGAATATTACTTAGCTTTAAATATGAATGTAACTATGGCATTTGGTGGTAAATGGATGGAGTTGAAGAATATAATGTTAAGTTATATAAGCCCTCACACACACAAACACAAAGGCCAAATGTTCTCTCTGATAAGTGTATGCTAATTCACAATGGGGGGTGGGGAAAAATAGTTACTTTAGATTAAGTGGAGAGGAGTGCTGGGAGGGGAGGGGATATGAGGATAGGAATGATAGTAGAACGAAACAGACATTACATATAATACATAATATATATGGATGCTAAAAACTCAACAAGGGAAGGGGAGAGAATAGAGAGTCAGTGGATTAGACAAAGTTGGAATGAAGAGAAGAAAAGGGAAATAGGAACACAAATGACAGTAGGATGAATCAGACACAACTTTTCTGTGTTCATATATAAATACACCACCAGGGAAGGTCCACACCATGTAAACCTCAAGAATGGAATGATAACTAAAATAAGTTTTACTCCATGCATAATATGTCAAAATTTATTCTACAATCATGTATACCTAAAAAGAGCAAGAAATTTTAAAAATGATAATGGAAAATTTATATATAGAGAAGGTTTGTGAGTGAAAAACTCTTTAATAAATGCTAATGTCATTAAGGTTAAATAAAATTATGAAAGACTACCTTGAGCCCATACAAAATAATAAACAATGGTAAATAGAGTTGCCCAAGTCAGTCTGTGCAACTATCTAATATCACAAAATTTTTGGTTTACAACTCCTATTTGTTTTACAAAGCAGCACAAGGGAAATACTAACAAGTTGAGCAGAGAGGAAATATTACATAGCATTGTTATGAATACTATTAACAGTGTTGTGTGCACTCAAAGAAAGCATTCTCAATTTCCTCCCCCATGCAATAAAAAATCATGCAGTTGAAAGATGCCCTAGTTACTAATTAGATTACACATACATGTGTTTGTGACATTAAGCATGTGGGCAGCTGCTCAACTTGGCAAGTCAGGTCCAATAGATAAGGAAGACATTCTCTTCACACAAGACAGTGTTTCTTTGAGAAATACTATGAAAGCAAGGGAGAAAGCAAAAGTAACAGACACATGCAACTGTGTTGACAAACTAGGTAAACCCCAACACTGAACCTATGTACTGAGGAGTCCCAAACACCTTTTCAGGGTCCTGACTGGGAAGTGCTGGGCAGAGCATCCTCTACACAGATGAGAGTCTGAAGTCTTGTTCTAACTTGTAATTAAATTGAGGCAGAATAAATACAAGTTAAACAAATAAAGCTTCATTCTAACAGTTTGCATGACCTAGTGATCCCATGAAGAACACTACATCCTCCCAAGAACAGGTCAGATCCCAGAGGAGGGAGTGATAGCCTTGAGATGACTAAATAAATTGAAGTTCCAATGATTGAGCCACCGAGCCAAATGCATTGAGAAATCAGAATTCTTTAGCTGTTTCATCAAGGATATGCAGACATCATGCAGGCACATGGAAAGGGAAGAACTTTAGTATTCTTTTTTTAAGATAAGTACTGAATCTTTCCTCTGGACCTTATAAACAGTCAAAACTCTCATATGTAAAATGAAGCCATTTTCTGTGTAAAATAACATGGAGTGTATATAAGCATGAAGCCTAGAGTTTTAACCTTGGGAATGAAAAATAGTGTGAAATTATTCTCCTAGAATTTATCATAATATTTCACGATTTATTTTCCCAAATAAAGTTAAATGTAATATTTATAGATGGTGTTTTGTTGACCCAAAGGGCTCACGTATGAAGAGAATATTGTGTTTTTACTTTTTGAGCAGGACTTTTAGATTAGAGACTAGAGGTTTATTTCAATCAAAATTGTGTTTTTCTCTCTGTGGTGTCATGGGCTCCTGGAGCTGTAAGATCTGAAGTGGGACAGGGTTAGTTCATAGTATTTTATAATTACTGGATTACAGAGGGGTCTCAAAGTCCATAACACATGCTATCAATCTTATAATCCAATAATATAACAAACATTATATGATAAGTCATTAAGTAGAACAAAAAAGGTGTATAAAATCAAAATATATAAAGAAATAAAAAACGTGAGGGCATAAATGCTCCTATAGTATACATTTTTCTTTTTACATTCATCATTTTACATGTTTCTGGTTACACTTTTCTACTGGGTATACAAGACTAAAGAGGTGGTCCTATATTGGGATGTTTTTCCTACACTTGATGTCAGTCTAATCTCCTCAGTGATGAATGTCATGGATTCATGAGGAACTGCATGGTTTCTTCAGTTCAAATGTCAGGATGGGCCTGTGGACCACGTGGTTTCCCCAGGAAACATTGAGACTATTTCCCCTTCAGCAACCCTCCTTTTTTACTTGAATATGCACGTTGGATCCTAGTCTATTGGGTCTTTCTCCTCTCCCTGATTGGGAGCTTGCATAACTCTCCACAGTTGTATATCCATTAGGGAGTACTACCACTCTATAAGGTGAAATGTTAAAGTCGTAATTCAAACAAGGGATATCTGGGCATTATTTTAGTATCCGTAGGTCCTTCCTATAACTGTCTTAATTTTTCCAAAATTACAAACAAGAGAGTATATGATTTACATAAATAATATTCCCCAAATAAATCTTGATTAAATATATGAAATAATTAATGTAGAAGTTATAGCATTATTTACCCAATAGAATGTTTTACTATTTCATCAATCCATTAGCAAAGTGAATCAAATGCATGACAAGGTTAACATGAAGAAATTCACACTTTATTTAGTAACAAATAGCATCCTTAATGAAATATAAGTAAAAATGCTCTGTAAAACGGGCATGGTGGTCCATGCCTGTGACTCTAGGGACGTGAGAAGCTTTGCAAGTTAAAAGCCAGGCTCCATAAATTAGTGAGGCCCTATGCAACTTAGAAAACCCTATCTCTAAAAAAAAAAAAAAAAAAAGAAAACAAAAATCTGGGATGTGGTTTACTGATTAAATGCCCCTAAGTTCAAGTACAAAAATAAATACTAAAAATTTAAAATTTCATATAAATCATAAGAGACTTCTAAAATAATCAACTCTGAGAATTATTATTTCTCCAGTTGTGAAAAATGAGACTCTTTAGTAATTGTTGATTTTTAGTAAAATTATATCCTTTTAGTGATGTACTATTCTATATTTGTATTTCCTTATTTCTACAATATCAGTTAAAGATGTTAAGAAAACTTTCAGCAAATGTCAAAAGCAATTAAACATTTTGTACATTTAAATGATTTTTCCCTCCTAGGTCCCAAATACTTCAAGGGATGGGCTATAGATAAGAAACTTACTACAATCTTTATATTTCTCAAGGTGTTTTTGTAAATATTTTTGCTGTTATCTAAGGTACACACTTTGGACAAATGCTATTCAACACTTGCTACAGATATGAGGTCAGAATTGAAAAATGTCTGAAATTTGAATACAGTCTTGTACACATTCTTTGGCTTTCTATATGCTATAAATCCTCCAGTATTTTAAAAATTTTTGATCAATGGCCAAAAGCTTTCAAAAATGTTTCCACATGTCCTCTCACTCGTATGAATTCTGAGGTGTTGAGTAGGGTGTGAACAACTGTTGGAGACTGTGTCACCTATTTTACACTTGAATAATTTCTGTGCTATCATATATCTGGTATGAAATAATGTAGAACTACTGTGAAATAAGGGTTGATTCATCCTTAAAGACACTGATACAATATTTTCACTTGTAAAACTTCTCTGCAGTATAAAATCTATAATGTTTAGTAAGATGTGATCTTCAATTTGAAAAGCTTTGCCATTCTTCACATTTATAGAACTTCTCTCTAGTATGGGTTGTCTTGTGTCGAGTAAGTGATGATTGTTGATTAAAATCTTTGCCACATTCTCTACATTTGTAAGGCTTTTCTCCAGTGTGGATTCTCTGGTGCTGAGTAAGTGATGATTTTTGATTAAAACTCTTGCCACACACTTTACATTTGTAGGGCTTCTCTCCAGTATGAATCCTGTTGTGGCAATCAAGATGTGAATTTCTATTAAAACATTTACCACACACTTTACATTTGTAGGGCTTCTCTCCAGTGTGGATTCGCTGGTGCTGAGTAAGTGATGATTTTTGAGTAAAACTCTTGCCACACATTGTACATTTGTAGGGCTTCTCTCCAGTATAAATTTTGTTGTGGCAATCAAGATTTGAGTTTCTATTAAAACTCTTGCCACACACTTTACATTTGTAGAGCTTCTCTCCAGTATGAATTCTCTGGTGATTTTTAAGGCTTGGTTTTTGACTAAAAGCTTCGCAAAATTGTTTCCATATGTGGGGCATCTCTGCAGGGTGACAAAGAAGATTGGAGATTTTATAAGAAATTTTGTCACATTCTTTGCATTTGCACGTCATATCTCCTGGATGAACACTGTGATGTTGAGTAAAGTTCTTGAGTGCATTGCATTCTTCACTTTGGTAGGTCTTCTCTGAGAAAAAAAAAAATTGGTGTTGAGTAAGTGTTGAAAAATTTTTAAGGCTTTGCCAGAGTTTTTACTTTTACAGGTCTTTTCTTAGGTATACATCCTCTGATGCTTAACAAGTTGTAATCTTTCACTAAGTTTTTTTTTGCATTCTTTAAATTTATAGGGTTTATCACTGTCATAGTATCTACTGTGTTTAGAAGATGTTGAGCTAGCCGATGCTTTGATATATTCTTTTTTTTTTTTTATTTTTTATTGTTGGCTGTTCAAAACATTACATAGTTCTTGATATATCATATTTCACAATTTGATTCAAGTGGGTTATGAGCTCCCATTTTTACCCCATATACAGATTGCAGAATCACATCAGTTACACATCCATTGATTTACATATTGCCATACTAGTGTCTGTTGTATTCTGCTGTCTTTCCTATCCTCTACTATCCCCCCTCCCCTCCCCTCCCCTCCCCTCCCCTCCCCTCTTCTCTCCCTGCCCCCTTTACTGACATTCGTTTGTCCCCCTTGTATTATTTTTCCCCTTCCCCTCACTTCCTCTTGTATGTACTTTTGTATAACTCTGAGGGTCTCCTTCCATTTCCATGCATTTTCCCTTCTCTCTCCCTTTCCCTCCCACCTCTCATCCCTGTTTAATGTTAATCTTCTTCTCATGCTCTTCGACCCTACTCTGTTCTTAGCTACTCTCCTTATATCAAAGAAGACATTTGACATTTGTTTTTTAGGGATTGGCTAGCTTCACTTAGCATAATCTGCTCTAATGCCATCCATTTCCCTGTAAATTCTATGATTTTGTCATTTTTTAATGCAGAGTAATACTCCATTGTGTATAAATGCCACATTTTTTTATCCATTCATCCATTGAAGGGCATCTAGGTTGGTTCCACAGTCTAGCTATTGTGAATTGTGCTGCTATGAACATCGATGTAGCAGTGTCCCTGTAGCATGCTCTTTTTAGGTCTTTAGGGAATAGACCGAGAAGGGGAATAGCTGGGTCAAATGGTGGCTCCATTCCCAGCTTTCCAAGAAATCTCCATACTGCTTTCCAAATTGGCTGCACCAATTTGCAGTCCCACCAGCAATGTACAAGTGTACCCTTTTCCCCACATCCTCGCCAGCACTTGTTGTTGTTTGACTTCATAATGGCTGCCAATCTAACTGGAGTGAGATGGTATCTTAGGGTGGTTTTGATTTGCATTTCTCTGACTGCTAGAGATGGTGAGCATTTTTTCATGTACTTGTTGATTGACTGTATGTCCTCCTCTGAGAAGTGTCTGTTCAGGTCCTTGGCCCATTTGTTGATTGGGTTGTTTGTTCTCTTATTGTCTAATTTTTTGAGCTCTTTGTATACTCTGGATATTAGGGCTCTATCTGAAGTGTGAGGAGTAAAGATTTGTTCCCAGGATGTAGGCTCTCTATTTACCTCTCTTATTGTATCTTTTGCTGAGAAAAAACTTTTTAGTTTGAGTAAGTCCCATTTGTTGATTCTAGTTATTAACTTTTGTGCTATGGGTGTCCTATTGAGGAATTTGGAGCCCGACCCCACCGACTGTAGATCGTAGCCAACTTTTTCTTCTATCAGACGGCGCATCTCTGATTTGATATCAAGCTCCTTGATCCATTTTGAATTAACTTTTGTGCATGGCGAGAGAAAGGGATTCAGTTTCATTTTGTTGCATATGGATTTCCAGTTTTCCCAGCACCATTTGTTGAAGATGCTATCATTCCTCCATTGCATGCTTTTAGACCCTTTATCAAATATAAGATAGTTGTAGTTTTGTGGATTGGTTTCTGTGTCCTCTATTCTGTACCATTGGTCCACCCGCCTGTTTTGGTACCAGTACCATGCTGTTTTTGTTACTATTGCTCTGTAATATAGTTTGAAGTCTGGTATCGCTATACCGCCTGATTCACACTTCCTGCTTAGCATTGTTTTTGCTATTCTGGGTCTTTTATTTTTCCATATGAATTTCATGATTGCTTTCTCTATTTCTACAAGAAATGCCGTTGGGATTTTGATTGGCATTGCATTAAACCTATAGAGAACTTTTGGTAATATCGCCATTTTGATGATGTTAGTTCTGCCTATCCATGAACAGGGTATATTTTTCCATCTTCTAAGATCTTCTTCTATTTCTCTCTTTAGGGTTCTGTAGTTTTCATTGTATAAGTCTTTCGCCTCTTTTGTTAGGTTGATTCCCAAGTATTTTATTTTTTTTGAAGATATTGTGAATGGAGTGGTTGTCCTCATTTCCATTTCAGAGGATTTGTCGCTGATATACAGGAATGCCTTTGATTTATGCATGTTGATTTTATATCCTGCCACTTTGCTGAATATTCTTTAAAAGTATAGGGCTCTCTTTCTCTATAAATTATCTTGTATTGAGCAAGCCCTACAATTTGATTAAGAGCCCTTTCACATACCTTACACTTGCAAGTTTTGTCTTGACTATGAATATTTGGATGAGTAATGGTTTTTGAGCATTGAAGTAAACTTTCCTACATTTTTCATATTGGTAAATTTCCTTTAGAAAATGACTAGGGTTTTCTCTATATTCATAATTTTGATTACCAATGTAAATATACTGGTAATTGCTCATGGTAGAGACATGGCTAATGGTGTTACTTATAGCATTATCTATATAGTGCACTTTCCAAATATCTGTATCAGAATTATCATTGAGCAATTGTGGGGAAGCAGAAACCTTTCTACAATTCTTAATATTGTCTATTTGGGCACAAGGAGAAATTACTGTTTTGTTGCAGAAAAATGGACATTTTGTAAAGAAACTCTCAAATTATCACTTTTAAAATGTTTGAATGGAAGTTTAACTTGGTGCTACATTTATATTTGATCAAGTTAAACACTGATGCATTGACCAGATTTAAAATTTTCCACATTTACTTTCACCTCAAAAATGGCTGTGGATATATTCTTAAAGACATATACAGGTCCTCAAAAGTAAGTGGAATAAATTGATTTTTTTTCAGATATTAATTATTCCTGGAGTCTTTTGACCATAAAATTTTTATCATAAATAGGGACTACTACTTGGTTTTGACCATTATAATATGATTTTTGAACTTTACTCTCACCTATATTTTGACATTGTTTTCTTAGTTGTACATAGTCAAGGTCATTCTTTCCATATCTTCCCTTTCTCTCTCTTATTCCCTTCTCTGTTAAAATTTCTCGAGGATGATGAGAAGTCATGGCTGAAATAAAAATAACAATCATGTTTACTTACTGTACTGTGCTGTGCTGAGTATATTTTGCAAACAAAGGAAATTTCACCAATAAAGGAACATCAGCAGGGGAGTAGGTTATTAAATCTAAGTCCATCATTACTGCAGAAATATATAAATCAAATAAAAATGTACACAGAAAATTACTTTGAGAACTTTCCAAACCATCTTAGTGTTCACAGTATCCAAGATGAGTACATTCCTATGTAGAGTAATATAGTAGAGGAAAACACATTGTGTTACACAAAGAAATTTCCTCCTTCACAATATTTTTATAATTCTACCAACTTTCTTCAGTTTCATTAAAAAAGAAACATGAAACATGTGAATATTTAGGGACTGTTCAAAAAGTGGTTCCTTCTTACCAACAGAAAAAACATGGCTAAATCTACTGTAAGAAAAGTAAGTTATGAATTACTCAAAGGGAATAGTAAATTATCATATAAAAGAAGTTTACTGAACTAAACCAATATATAAAAATATAATAAAATGGAGTCAAGAATTGTTAATAGTCATAAGCAGAAAATGTGTGTTTAACGACTTTCTTTAGAAAATGTCTAAAAGAGTCAAGGGTGGTTGTACATAGCAATATAGGAGGTTGAGCCAGAAGGATCAAAATTTCAAGGCCAGCCAAAGTAAAAAGTGCAAAGTGGTAGTTTTCTTTCCAGTACTAAAAAGTGCATCTCAGAAAATAAGAACAATAAAACATCCAAGCAGCTCAATTATCTCCAAGTTGTAAAAACTCAAAGCAGGCTTTAATCCATGTTTTAAAACTTAGAGAGAATATTCACAGCATTTAAGATAAAAAGATGGGTCACCTAGAAATGTGTAACTACATAATTTTGAAATCCTTAGTCAAAACTTCACAACACAGAAAAGAATTTGGGGCTATTTCCAAGGGATGAAAAAATAAAATTATCAACCAAGACATTATATTCACAGCTACTATCTTTCAAACGAGGAAAAAAAAGACTTTAAAGATATAAATGCACACACTATTCATCAACACTAGATCTGTTCTCCAAAAACTACGAAAGGTAATCCTTCATACTGAAATGTAAGTGTGCACAGCAACACAAGTCATATGAAATTCTAAATATTTCTTGGCACAAACAATTCTATTTTATTGTAATGATGGGTCATAAAACATGTAATTTTGCAATAGAATTTGAAAGACAAAAGCATAAAAACAAAACTGTTCATAGGCGTATATACCTGTAACAATAGTATAGTTTTGAAAAGTCACAAATATATTGAATTTTAATAAAGTGAAGTCAAGTTGATAATGACACAAAGGATGAATAGGATATTCTTCATTTTTAGATATTTTTCTTGGCAAATTCAAGATTTCAAAATTCTGATCAAAACAAACCTTGGCTATCTGAATTAACTATAAATATTACAACTGTAGGTAGTCTACAGGATAATCTAAATCTAAGGACACATCATACTGAAAGCAAAAGGATATAAGAATGATACATACAAAAGTGACAAAACAAAACCTGGGCTGTCTAAATTATAGTACACAAAACATAGTTGAAGACAGTAATATGACATAGAAGATGTTTTAAATAAAAAAAAAGAAAGAAAAAAAAAAACTTTCGAAAAGAGGGAAAAATAGAAAGAACCTTTCCCTAGGTTCTGAATTAAGAGTATATACATTCTCAAGGAACATCATACTTCCCAAACACACAAAGAAATCATTGAGACAGTTGAATGAAAACAAAGAATCATTGTCATCGTAGGATAAAAAAATCCCCACTTACTGAAAGGGAAATAAAGTGAAGAAAAATGGTAATTACAAAGCATAAGACTTTGAAAATATTTTGAAACTAGTACAGACTTATAGAATCCCCATTTTTAATTGCAAGTGGGATATTATATTGGATACACCAATTTTATGTAATAAAATAAAAGTTAATAAATATTTAAGTGATAGTTATTTTGTAACCAACATGGAATAAAAATTTGAAGTCAAAAGTGATAGGGATGTTCAAAAATCCCTAAATATGTGTCAGTTGATTGAACACCCTTTAGCACGTTGTTGTTCAAGAATTGAAAAATAAAATTTAAAAAAAAATGTTTATACTACTTAAGGTTAACTAGAGGCTCCAGGTAATATTCATAAATCTCTCATTGTTATTATTTTTTGTAGAGAAATCTATTCTTTATATTGTTTGAATATCTCCCCCAATACAAATAAAATTAGAAGAATATTTCCCTGCTAAAAATATACTAAAAGTTACAACACTTAATTGTAAGCTTTACATGGAGTCAGGTAGATGGAGTTCTGAGTGAGTGTGGTATTAAGCCCTCACATCAATATCAAATTTAAAAAAAATTGCACACCAGTGTTGTTACAGTGTTATTCAACAGAGCCATCATGGGGGATGCAAACTAAATATCCCTTGAAAAGAATGGATGAGCCAATTTGGAATATAGAAACTATTGAACTTTGAAGTCAAAGAAATTATTATAATTATATATTTTACAAAATGTATGTACACTAGGTTAACTGAAATGTGTCACAGAAAGAATACTGCAGAATTCTATGAATATCACATCTAAAAAGAAACTTTCTGAACAAAAGAGAATGGTTTTGTGATAGGGAGACAGAAATGAGCATTTGCTTCCTAGGAATTTTTGTGAGATGTAAACTTTTTAGAGACACATTGCATAACAATTTGAATTAATGTTACTGAACTCTATATTTAAAATTTCAGAGACAGTACGTTTTATTTTGTGGTTTTGATTACAATGAAAATTACAAAAAACCTAAAAGAGAATTGCAACATTATTCAAAGCTGCATTTAAAATAATGTGGTCTTTATTTTATAAATCAATTCATAGGAAGCAAGGGCTCATTTCTGTCTTCCTATGAATTGATTTTTTTGAGATGTAAACTCTTTAGAGATACATTGCATAACAATTTGAATTAATGTTACTGATCTGTATATTTTAAATTTTGTAGACAGTAAATTTACTTTGTGGTTTTGATTACAATGAAAACAAGAAGATAAAGAGAATGACAACATTTTTCAAAGCTACATTTAAAATAATGTGGTCTTTATCCTATAAATAAGAACAAACTCATCAATATACAAATTATGAGCATGCATGTAATCTCAGCTACTAGGAAGTCTGAGGCAGGCGAATTGCAAATTCAACACATCCTCAATAACTTAGTGAGAACCTCTCTCAAACTATGAGTGAAAAGGAGCTTGGGGTGTAGTTCAGCATTAGAGTATTACTGCCATTAATCCCCATTACATTTACATATAGAAAATTTCAATTTCTACATACATGGGCAGAATTAAAGGCCAATCAAGATAAAATGCAAAAGTCATAGACAAAAGAAGCTTAATATTTATCCAAGCAAAAGCCCATATAATATTATTGGCAATACAAACAAGAATCATACAAATCTTAGTTTGTGAAGCAATTAACTGATATGAGGAAACCCAGTCTATAACATGGAACCTACTGTACACAATGAAAAAATAAAGAAAAAATATTAACCAACCAAATTTTAAATATCCACAGTTGTATTATCTTACAAATCCTCTTATTCAACTACAACTTACACCATCTCTCAGAAGAGGAGTCTTTGTCCATCTTGACATTCATTCATGGCAGATAATTTTACAGAAAATGCATTGCACATATTCAGAAAGAACTCTGATAAGGAAATTTTAGTGAAAAAAATATAAAAATAAGATTAGAGAAACTGACTTATGATAGTAATGTATTACAGTGGGTTGACCTAGAGGTCTCCAGAAATGTGAAAAAATTCCCTGCAAAAAATGGAAGAGGGGCTGGAGATGTAGACTATTGGTATAGCACTTGCTTAGCATGTGTGAGGCCCTGGGTTCAATCCTCAGCACCACATATGAATAAATGGGAAATTCACTAACAAATAAGAAATATTTTAACAATTTGTAAAAGCCCTCAGATAATATTGACACAAGGCATGGGAGTGTTTTGTTGTTAATTTGAATGTACAGAGACATTATTGGAGGAAAAGCAGGAGACTAGATAATTTTAAAGCACAAAATACAGGACAGGTTCTTCTATGATAACAAGAGAAAGAAATCAAAGCGTCTCAAAAATCTTTTCTTCTGGATAACTTCTCAATCTACATTTTTGAATTTAGGATTCTTTCTCTACCTCACCTATGTCCTCTGCTATATATGGCCCTCGATATTTGATATCACTGCATTCCTCAATCAACCATATGTCAAGTGAAGGATGTATATCAAGCCAACTAAAGAAGACATTAAGGATGAAAAGAAACATCATTAACATTTTCTTGTCAACATCAAGAACTACTCCATCTTTTTCATTGAAAACATAAATCTGAAACTCATTCTTATGGTAAAGTTCCCAAAAGATATACTTCAAGGGAAGAAAATTAAATAAAGATAATTAAGAATTTTGAAGGAAAGTTATGCTCACCCACAAAGACTAGGTTGCTGTAGTTCTCCAACATCACTTTTCTATATAAATTCTGCTGAGAAGGATCCAGGCATTCGCATTCCTCCTCAGAGAAATCAATGTCCACATCCGCAAATGTCAATGGCTCCTGAAATAAAAATTGGTAGATCAATAGAACACAGACCAAACCATTATTCAGTTTTTAATTTGAATTAAGAGTTAGTCGAACTGACTGTCATGTAGGAGAGTGACTTTAATTATGTAATAAGATACTTTCCATTTTCTAATTTAGAGGAAAATAGATAAGTCCAAAAACAGTATATGTATTCCATATCAGAGTCTAGTGAAGGATATATATCATAATCCAAGCACTGAATAAAAGCCCAACTCCTAACTTTTCTGCCATCAGTGAATGTGAAATTTGCCGGACATTCCAGATGCAAATCATACTTTTCAAAGATAGTCTCTTAAGGTGGTTGTGCCCAAGGGAGATAAAAAGAGTTGTAAAAAAGCTTTTGAAAACAGTCTGATAGTTATTCTCTCTGCTTTGAGCTCCCTGATACTAGTAGTTTCAAGTATCATCCATGACATATTCCCAATGTGTAACATATTCATAAAATATTAACTTTTGCAGACATGTAAAGTGACACTTCCTGCTTGTGAAAAGACAGATTTGAAATATGTCAAGTCCTATAAGCAGTTCAATGAGTGAATAAATTTTGTACATTAGAGGCCCAGACAGCAGTGCTTATGTGTTGAAAAGCATGAGACAAAGAAATGGACAAGAAAAAAAGACCTTTTAATATAATTGTAATGGAATAATAATTGTAACAATAAGTTACTTAAAACTCATACAACCAAGGAAATATAACCAAGGAAAATGATGGCTTTGAGAAATACATAATAAAATTATTAGTGATAAAAAAGGCACAGGACTGTCATCATCTCTGTGTGCAAAATGAAGATGAGACCAGTAAGACACACCAGAAATGCCCATATGGGTTTTCCACGTGTGGATGGATCCTAATTACTTAAAAATAGCTACTTTATTGGAAGAATTACCTTGACATAAGAGCATAATCACCCCATCTACACAAATAACCAATTAAAAATCTTCAATAGCAAAATATTTAAATACTTGAGCCAATTGGAATTGTATGGTATCAAGATTTTATGAAAGGAACAACAACAAGACAAATCAGGTTAATAGATGAATACAGTCACTGTTCACAAGACGCAAAAAATAAAAGTCCTGACATTAGAATAAATATATTTTCAAAATTGTGGAGCACCCTCACTGTAACACTGTGGCCTTCTGTGGCTCATTCCTAAGCAGTGAGTGAGGCAATTCTGGGCAGCTAAGAAAAAAATTCTGTTAAGTCCACACACCTAAGATACCTTTTGCAAAAAAGAAAATGCTTAGTCTTCCAGAGTCACAATTCTCACCAGATAACAGACATACAGCTGGAGTCACTTTAAGGTTCTCACCTACATTGTCCTTTAAAAATTATTTTTCTAAAAGAAAATGTGTGAATTTGCAGAAAATCAACCAAATTTCTAATCTTTGGGAGGCTGGGGTTGTGGCTCAGTGGCAAAGCACTTGCCTAGCATGTGTGAGGCACCAGGTCTGATTCTCAGCACCACATATAAATAAAGAACAAAGATACATCAACAACTAAAAAATATTTTTAAAAAAGAACACATTTTTGACACTGGTTGGCACAAATGTCACTAGTTCAAGTCTCAAACTTGCAGTCTTTCACCTCATTCTGATGCCATTTATAAGTCCCAGAATGTCATCTACACTGCTGATCAACTTCCTGTAAATTGGAGGACTCTTCAACTACCAAACATAGAAAGGAACATTCAATATCAAGATATTAGTTATCTACAACTCTATTAAATGAATTAAACACAACCATGATAAAATCCTAACAATCTGTTGCACAAATATTAAAAAAAATATGACTTCTAAAGTCTATATGGATAAGGCGGGCATACAGAATGGTCAACTATTCTGTAGAATAAGTTTACAGGATTGAAATATCTGACACTGAGATATACTATAAACTTACAGTAACCCAAAAGGTGAGATATTTGGCAAAGAGTATACATACAGATTAGTGGAATAGAACTGAAAACCTAGAAATAAACTAAAAAAAAAAAAAAAAAATACAAGAGATGGAAGGACTTCACTGGAGATGATATAATCTTTTTAAATGAATTATGAACACATTGGCATCTGTATGCAAAGAAATGAATTAGAAACAGAACTTACAACTTTTAAAAAATGAAATAATTTGTCTAAAAGAAAATATTAAATTTGTAGCTTGTGTCAGACAACATAGCAGAAATTCTATATGGCTTTGTCCTTGACATGAATACTCAAAGCCAGAAGCAGGATCTATAAATGAGAAAGTTAATAAACTTTTACCCTGTTGAAAACTATTCTGTATTTTGAAGAATGCTAGTAACTTAATGAGAAGAAACTGGATGAAATATTGCCAAATATACATATGATGAAGATCTGAAATTAAAAAAAAAAAATATATATATATATATATATATACACACACACACACACACACACACACACACACACACACACACACAATGAGCTCTTTAAACTCAGCAAAAGGTGCTGGAGAAGTGGCTCAATGGTAGAGCACTTTTGTACCATGTATGAGGTACTGGGTTTGATCTTCAGCACCACATATACAATAATAACAAATAAAGGTCCATTGATAACTAAATAATATTTTAAAAAACTGAGCAAGAAAACAACCACTTTAAAAATGGCACTATTAGGGGCTGGGGATGTGGCTCAAGTGGTAGCGCGCTCGCATGGCATGCGTGCGGCCCGGGTTCGATCCTCAGCACCACATACAAACAAAGATGTTGTGTCTGCCGATAACTAAAAATAAAATATTAAATTAAAAAAAATGGCACTATTACATATAATGGTATTAGAAACTCATAAGGAGCAATAGTAAGAAAAATATAATTACAAACTATAATAGATATATACAGATCCATAGAGACAAGATTTGTGTATCTACATCTACTTTTCTATAGATGTCTGTATATGTACATACATAGATTTATAATTATAGACATATAAAATACTGCAGAATTACATAGTTTAAGCATATATCATAAAAAATAACCTTTATTATAATTCATTCATTAATGACTCATTGTATGTAATTTATGCATAAATATAGAATAACCTGTAAGGTTTTCACTTACAGAGACACTCACACAATAATATTTTTATGGAGCTATGGTTTTAGTTAAGTGGTGCAGAATTTGTTCAGCATGTGCAAGATTACCACCAGCTCAAAAACAAATGCAGTACTTTGCAGTAAGGCCACGATAACAGTGATATTTGACAGATATTTCATGACTCTAACACATTTTCTTGGAAAACCAAAGAATTCAGTGGATTTCTGTGTCTCCTATATGTAGTAGAAACTTCAATGTCTGAAAAGTTCTACTTGAAATATTTTTGACCAATCCCATTAATTTCTAATGTCATTAAGTTAAAACAATCAATTATGACCCTAGTGTATCTTAAGCATAATTTTTATTTAAACATTCATTTTTTACTTTTCTTATGTTTCTACTTAGTGCCCAGCTTTATTTATTTTGGAGTTCATAAAGTCCCTAAATAATACCTCCTGTTCAATCACCATGGTTCCAAGAACTGTAGCTGAAATGTACAAACTGCCCCTTTAGGGAATCTAGACTGATAGCCCTGCCCAGGATGAGCCCATGTACCAGTACGTTCTTAAAATTCAAAGCCATAAGGAACAATTTTTATGCCTTTTATCTTTGTTGTCTTTTATCTTTGTTATCTTTGTTGTCTAGTGAACAAAACAGTATTATAATTTACACAAAATATAAACAGTAGAACAAAATACTATTAAAATTTACACAAAATCTAAAAATGAGAAAACAGATTAAAAATGACAAGGGATGCAAAAAATTAAAAATTCTATAATTCTTTGGCAGAATGTACATGGGTGTTAGAAGGAACTGATTTTTTATGTATAAAAATATCAGAAACTAAACACAGGTGATCGTTTTACAGCATTGTGACTACTGTATAAGCTATGGGATTGTAACTTTAAAAATGGCAAATTAGATTTTACTTATATTTTGCCAGAAGAAAAAAAGTTTTTGTAAGAGGCACAAGAAAAAAATCAAAACCATAGCAAAAATAATAATAAGTATATAAAAACAAAAGTACAAGTGGTATTTGCCCAATAAATAACACTATTTCCATAATGAGAAGCATTTATTTGAATATGCTAATGCCTATATATAATGATCAACAGTGGAATGTTTTCTTATGCTGACTTGTATTTGTATCAGAAAAACATGTCCGAGTAGCCATGAATATTGGATATCTGTAATCATAATTACTACTGTATTTTGATAGAGCCACATTTTTGTTCCTAGCATCCCAATTCACCATATACAAATTATGGAAGCAGTTCCTATGCATGTTAATAAATGAATTGATTAATAAAATATGATACACACAATGGAGTTTTTAGTCTTCTATAAAGAACTTTTAAATTGCGACATTTGTCAGTAAATGGACAGAAATTAAACACATCATGCTAAGTGAAATAATTCAGACTGATCAAGGGTCAAATGTTCTCTTTAATGTGAGGTAGCTACAGAAAAACAAAGGGAAAGGAGAATTGGATATCATAAATATATATGGAATATTAGTAGAGTATAAGGAGATTGGGTGGAAGTGACAGGAAAGGAGAATATCAAATGAATTTTTAAAATCATGGGTATATAAAAATGTACCACTGTGAATTCCACCTTACTGTATATATAAAGCAAACAATAGAAGATTAATAAAACAGATGAAGGAGAATATTGGGGCAGGGGAAGTAATAAAGGAAAAAAAAATTAAGGTAATGATAATTGAAAGGGAGTAAATTAATTTAACAAAAGTGTTGAAAGCCCTCTACAATGAAAACTACAGCATTCTAAAAAAAAAAAAAAAAAAAAAAAAAAAAAATTAAAGAAGAACTAGTAGATGGAACGATCTACCTTGCTCTTGGATAGGCAGAATTGTCAAAATGACCATGCTACCCAAAGCACTATGTAGATTTAATGTAATTCTGATCAAAATCCCAATGGCATTCCTCATAGAAATAGAAAAAGCAATCATGGAATTTATCTGAAAAAATAAGAGACCCAGAATATCCAAAGAAATCCTCAGCAGGAAGAGTGAAGCAGGTGGCATCACTTTACCAGACCTTACACTATACTACAGAGCAATAGTAACAAAAACAGCATGGTATTGGCACTGAAACAGACTGGTAGACCAATGGTACAGAATAGAGGACACAGAGACTAACCTATAAAACTACAATTATCTTTTATTAGAAGAAGGTTCCAAGAACACGCACTGGAGAAAAGATAGCCTCCTCAACAAACGGTGCTGGGAAAACTGGAAATTCATATACAACAAATAAAATTAAGCCCATATCTCTCACCATGCACAAAACACAACACCAAGTAAATCAAGGTCCTAGGAATTATACCAGAGATTCTGTGTCTAATAGAAGAAAAAGTAGGGCCCAATATCCATCATGTGGGATTAGGCCCCTGCTTTCTTAATAAGACTCCTATAGCACAAGAATTAAAATCAAGAATAAATAAATGGGATGGATTCAAACTGAACAGCTTCTACTTAGGAAAAGAAACAATGAGCGAGGTGAAGAGAGTCTACAGATTGGGAGTAAATCTTTACCACACCCACGTCAGATAGAGCCTTAATCTCTATGGTACATAAAAATTCAAAAATCTTAACACCAGAAAACAACCCAATCAATAAATGGGCCAAGGGCATGAACAGACACATCTCAAAGGATAATATAGAATTAATCAAATATATGAAAGAACGTTCATCGCTAGCAATTAGAGAAATGCAAATCAAAACTAAGATATCATCTCACTCCAGTCAGAATGGCAGGTATTATGAAGACAAAAAACAGTAAGTGTTGGCGAGGATATGGGGAAAAGGCACACTCACACTGTTGGTGAGACTGTAAGTTGGTACAGTTGATATGGAAAGCAGTATGGAGATTCCTTGGAAATCTGAGAATGGAACCACAATTTGACCCAGCTATCCCTCTCCTTGGTCCATACTCAAAGGTCTCAAAAACAGCATATTACAGGAATACAGCTAAATCCATGTTTATAGCAGCACAATTCACAATAGCTAAACTGTGGAGTCAACCTAGATACCCTTCAGTAGATGCATCAATAAAGAAAGTGTGGTAATACACAAAATGGAATATTACTCAGGAAAAAAAAGAATAAAATTATGACACTTTCAAGTAAATGGATGGAATTAGAGAAGATAATGCTAAGTAAAGTTAGGCAATCCCAAAAAGACAAATGCTGAAAATTTGCTCTGATATAAAGAGCAAAACTATAGCAAAAATAATAATAAGTATATAAAAATAAAAGATTTATATAAGGCAAACAAAAATGCAAGTGATATTGGCCCAATAAATAACACTATTTCCATAATGAGAAACATTTATTTGAATATGCTATTGCCTATGTATAATTATCAACAGTGGATTGTTTTCTTATGCCTGACATATTTGTATCAGAAAAGCATGTTTGAGTAGCCATGAATAGTGGGGATGGAAAGGACCATGGGAGAAATAGACAAACTTTAGACAGGGCAGAGGGTGGGAGGGGAAGAGAGGAGATAAGGAAGTAGGAAAGACTGTGTAATGAGACAGTCATCATTACCCTTAGTACATGTATTAAAACAGATGATGTGACTCTACTTTGTGTACAACCAGAGACATGAAAAAAAAAATGTGCTTTATTAGTATAATATTAGCTTAATTGCATTCTTCTATATATATATCAAATTAGAATGAATAAAATTTAAAAAAAAACTAATTTCTTTTCTCCAATTTTTATAGTGATTAAAATTAAAACTAGATACTTGCAAAAGCAAGGCAATTGCTGTACCACTGAACCATATCCCTAGCACAAATGTACCTTACTGATATTGGTTATTCCTTTTTGAAATATTTTCTAATGTCCCTCCCTTGTGTCCATTGTTTGTCCCTCCTCATATCCATTGTTTTATACCATTTATTATTATTGTTAAAATGATCTTTTCCCCTAAGTAACACTATATTATTATTATTATGGTTAGTTTCTTGAAACAAGCTAAGAACTCCAAGTGGCCGACCACTTATCCTGCTTTACACCTATTTTTTGTAGATTTGCCTGTGTGACAAACCCAAACCCAGTTTCCCTGATGATCAGTGTCATCAATCTCAGCAGGCATCAGTCCCAGGGGCTTTCTAGTCTCCTTGCTCTTGAATTCCTCCAGAGTAGGTCTCCCTCATCCACACTAGGATATCAGTCCTGCATTTGTATCTACCATGCCTAGATACAAGACAGGGTTAGGGTTATATCAGTCATGTTCTGAGCTGATTTCCTTTTTCACACCCTTCCATCCTCAGACTCTGGGTCAGCTTTTACCCAAAGCTATGGTGTTAGTGACTGGAATGAACCTCTAAAACCATGATGAGCCAAAATAAAATTTTCCTCCAAATTGTTCTTCTCGGGTTCTTTGGTCACAGTGGTTCAAAGCTGCCTAAAAGCAGGGATCCTGAGTAAGTAACTATTTATTTAGTGAAATAAATTGAAAGGGTAAATCTGGCTTCCAGTGAGATGTAGTAAATTATATTAACAAAGAAACAAATCATGTTTCAAAATGGAGAGAAAATAGAATACAAACATGGAAAATACCTAAAAGAAACTAGTTTAGGCAGAATGGCACTAATGAGGAACTAAAATAACTTCCAAAGTATAGTGGAGGAAAACGTATACTTAAAAATAGTGGTCAGTTTCTGAGTTACTTTTGTAGGTGTAGACAATTTCCAATAAAAAAAAAAAATTGCACCTACACGTGAAACTTAAAAATGATAAAAAAACTAAATAAATGATTTTTTTTTTCTTAGCCCATCAGAGGAATGATGATATCACAAGACAACCTGGCATTTTGAAGATAAGGGATTTATGAAAAACAGGCTACACATCTTTGATTTCTCTCTGAAAACTATATAAACTTGTGAAAGTATACCAATATTTTTGAGCCAATTGAGAAATATATATATATATATATATATATATATATATATATATATATATATATATATATATATATATATATATATATATCTGGGTCAGTAAGTAAAACAGAAGCCCGTGAGCCCACATGTGTATGTTCCCCAGGACCAGGCATGCTATTTCTCAGGAATCAAGGAAGATGTGTCAAGGAAAATGGGGTGATACTTTGAAAATATTTCCCATTGGGTGCTGATCTGAAGACCCTACTGACTGCTAGAACCCTGGAGTAATCTCTCACATATTTCCTACAAAATAAAAGAAAAAAAAATCCTTACCTCAAATAAATAGCACCAAAACCTAGGCCAACAGGCACCTGGAGAAAACTCACCAAAGCTGAGGATATGAGAATAAGGCCATTGCCTGGATCCCTGTGAACTTCCAATTCCCACCCAAAACACAAAACTCTAATGTACAAAATTTAAAGTACATTTCATTTCTTTGGGTCTGGGGTGTTATTACCCTGTACATTTGTAGTGATCTTGAAGGGTTCCAAGATACCTCCTTTATGGTGAAGAACAATATTAACTGATCCAAATATCTAAATATATTGCCCATGAACAATTTAAGATATTTACAGTTTAGTCTCAATGTACAGAAATGTTGAATTCAATTATTATCTAAAATATAATAGTAGTTAAAATACAGGATGTTAAAATAGTAAAATTTGGAGGGTGAAAGAAGAGGGGGAAAAGGGCATATACAACACCTCTATATTATATTATACAGATGAGTCAGTCCTCCTGTTTCATGCAAAGTTTCTGGTTTCACATATGTTGGGGATGTGAGGGCCGGAGGACAGAGGGGTAGAAGAAGGGGGAAAAAAGCAAAGAAACCAGGCTTGTTGCTAGTTTTAGAGATCTTTTCTGTTTGTCTTCTAATCAAATACGTGGGGTTGTCTGTTTTAAGCTGGTGTCTCTGGATGGTGTAGGGAACCAGAGTGAGAAGTCTGGTCCTGGTGTAGGGTTTCTGCAAGCTGGTAATGCCACCTCCCAGTCCCTGCAGAGAGATTGCATATCACGGGTCTATTTTTGGACTTCTCGTCTGACTTGAGCACCTGGTATTGTCTCCCTCGCATGCCTGGAGATTTCCCAGCTCCTTGTCTGTTAGGCTCCAAACTTTAGTCCTGTCTCCCTCTCATATAGCCATTCCTCATTGTGGAACTATCACAGCCAAGTTCACATCAGGTGGGCAGGCCCTAGTCACATTATACACCTGCCCAACTGGCAGACCCATGAGCAACATGAGAAACAAGAAAAGAAAGTGTCCCAAACAAATCAAGACAATACATCATTAGAATCATTGGCAGCCAGAGAAGAAAAAATGACAGAGAAATAATTCAGGATATACATGGTTATAATGTTCTGTGAATTCAAGGAAGATATGAGAGAGCAAACACAAGCAGTGAAAGGTCACTTCCACAAGGAGCTACATAAACAAATCCAAGAAGCAAAAGATCACATCAACAGGGAGATAGAGGTTATAAACAAACAGAAACCCTTGAAATGAAAGAAACAATAAACCAAATTAAAAGCTCAAATGAAAGTGTCACCAACAGAGTATACCACTTGGAAGATGGGACATCAGACAGTGAAGATAAAATATATAATCTTGAAAAGAACATAAACCACACAGTAATAATGGTAAGAAACCACCAGTGGAATATTCAACAAATATGGAATATCATAAAAAGACCAAATTTAAGAGTTATTGGGATAGAGGAGGGCATAGAGGTCTAAAACAAAGGAATGAACAATCTATTCAATGAAATAATACCAGGAAATTTTCCAAACATGAAGAATGAATTGGAAATTCAAAAAGCTTACAGGACACCAAATGAACAAAATTACAACAGATTCACACCAAGGCACATTATAATAAAAATGCTCAACATACAGAACAAGGAGATAACTTTAAAAGCCATGAGAGAAAGGAATCAGATTGCATATAGGGGAAAACCAATTAGGATAAGAGCAGATTTTTCAACATAGACCCTGAAAGATAGAAGATCCTGGAAAAACATATATCAAGCTCTGAAAGAAAATGAGTGCTACATAAGAATCTTGTATCCAGCAAAAGATTTGAAGATGCAGTAAAAACTTTCCACAATTAAAAAAAATAAATAAATAAAAAAACTTAAAGCTAGAAAACCAGCAATACAAAATATCCTTGGCAAAGTATTCCATGAAGAGGAAATGAAAAACAACAATGAAAGTCAGCAGAGGAGGTAGTACCCTAAAGAAGAAAATCAAGTTAAATAACAAAAATAAAGAAATATGCCTGGAAATACAAACCATGCCTCAATAATAACCCTGAATGCTAATGGCTTAAACTCACCTATCAAAAGACATCGGCTAGCAGACTGGATTAAAAAAAAAAAAGATCCAACAATATGCTACCTACAGGAGACTCATCTCATAGATAAAGCCATACACAGACTGAAGGTGAAAGGTTGGGAAAAATCACACCATTCACATGGACCACAGAAGCAAGCAGGGGCTTCCATCCTTGTATCAAATAAAGTAAACTTCAAGCCAAAGTTAATCAAAAGGAATAAAGTTGGACAATACATACTGCTCAAGGGAAACATACACCAACAAGGCATAACAATTATCAATATATATGCCCCAAACAATGGTGCAGCTATGTTCAAACAAACTCTTCTCAAGTTCAAGAGTCAAATTGACCAAAACACAATGATCTTGTGTGACTTTAACACACCTCTCTAACCACTGGACAGTTCTTCCAAACAAAAGTTTTAAAAAGAAACTATAGAGCTCAATAACACAATTAATAACTTAGACATAACTGACAATATAGAATATTTCAACCGGCATCAAGTGGATACCTTTTCTTCTCAGCAGTACATGGATTCTTCTCAAAAATATAATATGCCACGAAGCAACTCTTAGCAAATAATATATATTTATTCTACCATGCATTTTATCAGACCATAATGGGATGAAATTAGAAATCAGAGACAAAATTAAAAATAAAAATTTTGCCATCACCTGGAGACTAAATAAAATGCTATTGAATGAATAATGGATTACATAAGACATCAAAGAGGAGATTAAACAATTCTTTCAGGTAAACAAGAACATAGACACAACATATAAAAATCTCTTAGACACTTTGAAAGCAGTACTAAGAGGAAAGATCATTGCACAGAGTTCATTCCTTAAAAGAATAAAAAGTCAATAATTGATCTCATACTTCATCTCAAAGCCATAGAAGAACAAATCACTAGCAAAAGCAGTAGAAGGCAAGAAATAATTGAAATTAGAACTGACATTGAATTAAAAGAAACAATTAAACATTGACAAAAAAGTTGGTTCTCTGAAAGAATAAAATTGACAGACCCTTAGCTATGCTAATGAAGAGAAAAAGAGAGAAAATTCAAATTACCAGCATACATGTAGAAAAATGCAATATCACAACAGACACTACAGAAATACACAGGATAATTAGAAATTATCTTGAAAATGTACACCCCAATAAAATAGAAGACACTGAAGGCATCGACAAATTTCTTAAGTCATATAATTTGCCCAGATTGATTCAGGAAGACATACACAATTTAAACAGACCAATATTAAATAATAAAATAGAAGATGCCATCAGAAGCTCACCAACCAAGAAAGCCCAGGACCAGATGGATACACAGCTGAGTTCTACAAGACCTTTAAAGAAGAACTACAAAAATACCAATACTCTCCAATTTATTTCAGGAAATAGAGAAAGAAGCAGCACTTCAAACTCATTCTATGAGGCCAATATCACCCTGATCCCAAAACCAGGCAGGGACAAATTAAAGAAAGAAAACATCAGGCCAGTATCTCTAATGAACATAGATACAAAAATTCTGAATAAAATTCTGGCAAATTGAAGGTTGTGCACCAAGATCAAGGGGAGTTTGTCCCAGGGATACAAGGTTGCTTCAACATATGGAAATCAATAAATGAAATTCATCACATCAATAGACTTAAAAATAAGAATCATATGATCATCTCAATACATGCAGAAAAACCATTTGACAAAATACAGCACCCTTTCATGTTCAAAACATTAGAAAAACGAGAGATAACAGGAACATATCTCAACATCATAAAGGCTATCTACACTAAGCCTCAGGCCAACATCATTCTACATGGAGAAAAATTAAAGGCATTCCCTATAAAAACTGGAACAAGACAGGGATGCCCACTTTCACCATTTCTATTCAATAGTTCTTGAAACACTAGCCAGAGCAATTAGACAGATGAAAGAAATTAAAGGAGTAACTACAGGAAAAGAACTTAAATTATCACTATTTGCCAGCAATATGATTCTATACCTAGAAGACCCCAAAAGCACCACCAGAAAACTTTTAGAACTAAAAAATGAATTCAGCAAGGCAGCAGGATATAAAATCAACACCCATTAAACAAAGGCATTTCTGTATATGTGACAAAGCCTCGAGAAGGAAATGAGAAAAACTACCCCATTTACAGTAACTTCAAAAAAAGAAATAATAAGATACTTGGGAATCAACTTAACAAAAGAGGTGAAAGATCTATACAATGAAACCTACAGAACCCTAAAGAAAAAATCAAAGATGACCTTAGTAGATGGAAAGATCTACCTTACTCTTGCATAGGAAGAATTAATATTATCAAAATGACATATTAGCAAAAGCAATATACAGATTTAATGCAATTCTGATCAAAATCCCAATGGCATTCTCATAGAATAAGAAAAAGCCATCATGAAATTCATCTGGAAAAATAAGAGACCCAGAATAGCTGAAGCAATTATAAGCAGGAAGAGTGAAGCAGGTGGTATTGCTATACCAGACCTTAAACTATACTACAGAGAAATAGTAACAAAAACATCATGGTATTGGCACCTAAACAGGCTGGTAGATTAACCAATGATACAGAATAGAGGACACGGAGACTAACCCACAAAATTACAATTATATGAGACAAAGGTGCCAAGAACATGCATTGGAGAAAAGATAGCCTCTTCAACAAATGATGCTGGGAAAAATGGAAATTTATTTGCAAAAAATGAAGTTAAACCCCTATCACTCACCATGCACAAAATTCAACTCAAAGTGGATCAAGGACCTAGGATTTAAACCAGAGACTCTGCATCTAGTAGAAGAAAAAGTAGGCCCTAACCTTCATCATGTGGGGCTAGGTCCCAACTTCCTTAACAAGATGCCTATAGAACAAGAATTAAAACCAAGAATAAACAAAATGGGATAGATTCAAACTAAAAAAATTCTTCTCAGAAAAGAAAAAGCAAACAATCTGAGGAGAACAGAGAGCCTACATCCTGGGAGTAAATTTTTATCCCTCACACATCAGATAGAGAACTAATGTCTAGGGTATATAAAGAACTCAAAATGCTAAGCACAAGGAAAAAAAAAAAAAAAAAAAAAAAAAAAAAAAAAAAAAAAAAAAAAAAAAAAAACTAATATCCCAATCAACAAATGGTCCAAGGACCTGAACACACACTTCTCAGAAAAGGACATAGAATCAATCAACAAATACATGGAAAAATGTTCATCATTTCTTGAAATTAGAGAAATGCAAATCAAAACCACCCTAAGATATCATCTCATTCCAGTCAGAATGGCAGCTATTTTGAAGACAAACAACAAGTGTTGATGAGGATGTGGGGGAAAAGGTACACTTGTATACTGCTGGTGGGATTGCAAATTGGTGTAGCCAATATGGAAAGCAGTATGGAGATTCCTTGGAAATCTGGAAATGAAACCACCATTTGACCCAGGTATTCCTCTTCTCGGACTATTCTCAAAGGACTTGAAAACAGCATACTACAGGGACACAGCCACGTCAATGTTTATAGCAGCACAATTCAGAATAGCAAACTGTGGAGCCAACCCAGATGCCCTTCAAGTGGATGAACGGATAAAAATTATGTGGCATATATACACAATGGAATTTTACTCAGCAATAATAAAATCATGGCAATTGCAGGTAAATGCATGGTAATGGAGAAGTGAAGTTAGCCAATCCTAAAAAACAAATGCTGAATGGTTTCTCTGATATAAGGAGGCTGAATATAGTGGGGTAGGAAGGGGGAGCATGGGAGGAATAGATGAATTCTACATAGAGCAGAGGAGTGGGAGGCGAGGGGAGGAGGCATGGGATTAGCAGTGATGTTGGAATATGATGACATCATTATCCAAAGTACATGTATGAAGACACAAGTTGGTGCCAACATCCCTTATATACAACCAGAGATATGAAAAATTGTGCTTTAAACATGTAATAAGAATCATAATGCATTCCACTCTCATTGTTTTAAATTAAACAAAATAAAACACTCTTCAGCCTGTGTGAGGATCAAGGATTAATTCTTTCAACCACTCACCAAGACATTGAATTGTATTGTTGTTCTAGTGCTCAGCTGCATAAAGAGCAGGAATATATCTGAATTTCAATACCTGATACTCACTGGGATATATTTGGGTGAAATACAAGAGACAGAACATCAATGGTAGGAAAGGAGCAGAAAATCTGGGAGGCAGAAAAAAGTTGTCATGAAAGCAATAGACATTCTCAAGCCAGCAGGTAGTACCTGTGATGACAAATGTCAATTCCAGCCTAATTATTGCCTACATTAACACAGACCCTCACTTCATGCATGGGGAATACTAGTCCTCATCAATTTAAGAGATATTTAACCAAATTTAATATCATACACAACATATTTTTGCAATGCACATTTTCAATAAAAGTCACCCAATTTTTATTTTAATATTGAGTTATTTAATTTCTTTTGCATTTGTTATGATTTTAGAATCAGCTGGGTAATTTTTACAAAATTACTTTTGGATTTTGGCTTCATTATATTGAATCTGACTGTGGAATATTGTGGTTTTAACAAAATCAAACTTTTGATCATTGAATATTAGCTGTTTTCCCACTTTCTTTCCATTTTTTTTTTTGCATTTTACTTTACCCTTTATATATGCTTTGCAGTGAACAGTTCTTTTGTTATAACTTTCATTTTAAATTATTTTTCCTCTATGTGTGAGAGGATTTATGCCTCAATTTTAACACTGACCATTGCTAGTGTGTATAAATTATGTGACTTAATGTTGACTATTTTAACCCATGATATTATATGTCTTACACACTTGTTTAATTTTTATGGCAGAATCTAATTATTTTACCATATTAAATTCGGCTATTAGGTTTTATTTTTTTTAATTCCGAGTTGTGTAAGTTTCACATATTTTGGACGTTGAGCTTTTATCAGACATGTGGCTAGCAATGATTCTCTTTAACCAGTCTACTTCTACATTTCATTGATTGGTTCCTTTGCTCTCTAAAAGCATTTTCAGCTTTATGTAGTCTCACTTATCTCTTTGTGTTTTTCCTTGCACATTCTCAACATGTTCTGTCTAAAACCATTGCCAACAACAATGGCAAAGAATTTTTATCATTTCCTTCTGGAATTCTTATGATTTCAGGTTACATCACAATGAGATAACCACACACATGTGAGCTATTCTCAAAATGTTGGTAGGTAACACATACAGCAGAGGATATGCAGAAAAGGAAACACTTGGACATCCTTGTCAGGAATATAAATTTGAATACACATTAATAAACTATAAGGAGGTTTTTTAAACAATTAAAACTAGACAAGCCATATGACTCACATTTTGTTGAGAACATGCTTGCATTTTTATGATTCTTCAGAAAAAGAGAATAAAATACATGAGAAATGTACATGTGCATACAAAAGGTAGCTTATTATATTTACTCACACAGTCATGGGAGTAATAGTCACCAAATGTTTGCCTGCAGGATGGCAACAGTGGGAAACTGGTAACAGCTCAGTCCAAGATGGTGGAAGCTTCACAATATGAGGAAGGAAATGAAGCTGTGGTCCAGGACAGAGGACTTAAAAGACACCCATAGACAAACAAAAACAAAACAAACAAACAAACAAAAAAAAAGCAATAAACAAATGGGCAAAGGATGTGAACAGACACTCCTCAGAAGATATACAATCAATAAATATATGAAAAATGCTCATCATCTCTAGCAATCAGAGAAACGCAAATCAGAAGTACTTTAAGATATCATCTCACTCCAATCCCAATGGCAGCTATTATGAAGATAAACAACGATGAGTGTTGGCGAGGATATGGGGAAAAGGCACACTCATACCCTGCTGTTGGGACTGCAAATTGGTGGAACCAATATGGAATGCATTATGGAGATTCCTTGAAATCTGCGAATGGAATCACCATTTGACCCAGGTATCCATCTCCTCAGCCTATACCCAAAGGACTTAAAAATAGCATACTACAGGGACACAGCCATATCAATGTTTACAGCAGCACAATTCTCAATAGCTAAACTGTAGAGCTAACCTAGATGCCCTTCAGTAGATGAATAAATAAAAAAAATGTGACATATATACACAATTAAATTTTACTCAGCAATAAAAAAGGATAAAATCATGGCATTTGCAGGTAAATGGATGGAGTTGGAGAAGATAATGATAAGTGAAGTTAGCCAATACCTAAAAAACAAATGCCAAATGTTTTCTCTGATATAAGGAGGCTGACTCATATTGGGTGGGGATGGGAGTGTGGGAGGAATAGATGAATTCTAGATAGGGAAGAAGGGTGGGAGGGAAGGGAGGGGCAGGGTTAGGGTTAGCAAGGATCATGGAATGTGATGGACATCATTATCCAAAGTACATGTATGAATACTTTATATACAAACAAATATGAAAAATTGTGCTGAACATGTGTAGTAAGAATTGGAATACATTCCACTGCCATAGTTTTTTAAAAAATATTATTATTTTTTTAATTTACAAAATGAAAAGTTGGCCCTTTGAAAAATAAATACATTTGATAAACCCTTATCTATGCTAATGTAGAGGAGAGAAAGTCTCCAATTACTAAAACAAACAAACAACAATAAAAAAACCCTCCATGATGAAAAATGAAATTTCACCATGAATCCTAGAGAAATACAGAAGATAATTAGAAATTATTTTGAAAATTTGCACTCCAATAAAACAGAAAATATTGAAGACCTCAACAAATGTCTAGAATCATAATTTACCCAAATTGAGTGAGGATGATATACATAAGTTATACAGATCATTTTCAAGCAATGAAGTAGAAAATGCCACCAAAAGCCTACCAAACAAAAAAAGCCCAGAAATGGATAGACATAAGACTTTAAAGGAGAACTAACACCAATACTCCTCAAATTATTCCATGAAATAGAAAAAGAGGGAACCCTTCCAAACTCACTCTATGAGGCAAAAATTACCACGATTCTAATATCAGAAAAAGCGCAAAGAAAGAAAACTTCAGAGCAATATCTTGAAGTAACATAGATGCAAAAATACTGAGTAAAATTCTGGAAAATTGAATACCAAAACATATTAAAAAGATTATGCACCATGATTAAGTGGGATTCGTCCCAGGGATGCAAGGATGGTTCATCCTATGGAAATCCATAATGGTAATTCATCACATCAATAGACTTAAAGATAAGAACCATATGATCATCTCAATAGATGCATAAAAAAGCATTCAACAAAATACAGCACCCCTTCATGTTCAAAACACTAGAAAAACTAGAAACATATCTCAAAATTGTAAAGGCTATCTATGCTAAGCCCCAGGCCAACATCATTCTAAATGGAGAAAAGTTGAAGGCATTCCCTCTAAAAACTGGAACAAGAAAGGGCTGCCCTCTCACCACTTCTACATGGCATCATTCTTGAAACACTGGCCAGAGCAAATAGATGAAAGAAATTAAAAGGATATGGATAGGAAAAAAAAGAACTCAAACTATCACTATTTGCTGATGACATTATTCTATACCTAGAAGATCCAAAAAATTCCATCAGAAAACTAGAACTAGTAAATGAATTAATCAAATTTGCATAATATAAAATCAACACCCTTAAAGCAAAGGGAATCTGGACATCAGTGACAAATCCTCTGAAAGGAAAACTAGGGAAAAAAACCCATTAACAATAGCCTAAAAAAAACAAAAACAAACAAAAAAAAAAACACCCCACAACTTGGGAATAAACGTAATGAAAAAGGTGAAAGATTTCTACAATGAAAACTACAGAACACTTAAGAAAGAAATTAAAGAAGACTTAGAAGATGAAAAGAGATCCCTTGTTCTTGGATAAGCCGAATTAATATTGTTAATTAATATAATTAATAATGACCATACTACCAAAAGCACTATACAGATTTAATGCAATTTCAATCAAAATTCCAATGGCATTCTTCATATAAATAGAAAAAGGGATCATGAAATTAGTCCTTGAAAAATAAAGAGAACCAGAATAGCCAAAGCAATCATAAGGAAGAAGAGGGAAGCAGGAGCCATCACTATACCAAACCTTAAACTATACTACAGAGCAATAGTAACAAAAACAGAATGGTACTGACACCAATATAGACATGTAGACCAAGGTACAGAATAGAGAACACAAATAATATCCTACATAAATACAGTTATCTCATACTAGACACAGGTACCAAAAACATACATTGGAGAAAAGACAGCCTCTTCAACAAATGGTGCTGGGAAAACTAGAAATCCATGTGCAACAAAATGAAAGTAATTCAAGGACATAAGAATTAAACCAGAGTCCCTGCACCTAAGAGAAGAAAAAATAAGTCCAAATATTCATCATGTTTGATTAGGCCCTGACATCCTTAATAAGACTTCCTTAGCATAAGAATTAAAACCAAGTATCAACAAGTGGTAGGATTCAAACTGAACAGCTTCTCAGCAAAAGATACAATCAGTGAGGTGAAGAGACAGTCTACATCTTGGGAGCAAATTCTTACCACACACACTTACGCCACAGCACTCATCTCTAGGGTATATGAAGAACTCAATCTTAACACCAAAAAAAAAAAAAAAAACACAAAAAAACAATCAATAAATGGGCCAAGGAATTGAACAAGCACTTCTCAGAATATGATATAAAATTGAGCAACAAATATAAATACATATATATGTGTGTATATATATATATATATATATATATATATGAAAAAGTTCAACACAGCAATTAAAGAAATGCAAATCAAAACTAAGATATCATCTCACTCCAGCCAGAATGGCAGCTATTATGAAGAAAAACAATAGGTGCTGGCAAGGATGTGGGGAAAAGGTAAAGTCATACACTGCTGGTGGGATGCAAATTGGTTCAGCCAATATGGAAAGCAGTATGGACATTCCTTGGAAATATGGGAATGGGACCACCAATTGACCCAGCTATTCCTATTCTTGGACTATACCCAAAGGACTTAAAAACAGTACACTACAGGGACACAGCCACGTCAATGTTTATGGCAACACAATTCACAATAGCTAAACAGTGGAGCCAACATAGATGTCCTTCAGTGAATGAGTGGATAAAAAATATGTGGTATATATACACCATGAAATACTGCTCAGTAATAAAAGAGAATAAAAACATGGCATTTGCCAGTAAATGGATGGAGTTGGGGAATATTATGCTAACTGAGATTAGCCAATCCCAAACAAACAAATACCAAATATTTACTCAGATATATGGAGGGTGACTCACAGTGGGGTAGGGAGGGAGAGCATGGGAGGATTAGATTAATTCTACATAGGGAAGAGGGGTGGGAGAAAAAAGGAGGGGGAAGGGGCTTAGCAAGGATGGTGGAATATGATCAACATATTAATTAGAAATACATGTATGAAGATTTGAATTTGGTGCCAACATACCTTATATACAGATATAAAAATTGTATTATATATGTGTATTAAGAGTTGTAATGCAGAAAGAAATGAGTACATGTACAATGGCATAAATTAGCATGAACATACTTTATATACAGAGATACTAAAAATTGTGATTTATGTGTGTAATAAGGATTGTAATGCATTCAACTTTTGTTGTGTATTTAAAAAATAAATATTTTTTTAAAGATAGGTATTGTAACCCGTTGGGGACACTATAAGCCTACAGGGTAAAAATTGTAACACCTTTAAAACACAGAGATGGAAGGGAAGATGCATGAACAACATGAGAAACCAAGCAAGAATGAGTCCTAAACCAATATGCTACATTATTAGAGTCTATAGCCAGAACAGAAGAAGAAATGACAGAGAAGGAGTGGAGGAGGTACATAATTTTTTTGTATTAAAGGATGATATAAGAGAGCAAATACAGGCAGCAAAAGATCATTTTGATAAAAAGCTACATAAGCAAATACAGAAAGCAAACGATTCCTTCAATAAGGAGAGAGATTCTGAAAAAAATAACAAACAAACAGAAATCCTTTATATGAAGGAAAGATTAAACCAAATTAAGAACTCAATAGGAAGCATCTCCAAAAGAATAGATCACTTGGAAGACAGAACGTCTGACATTGAAGGCAAAATATATAATCTTGAAAAAATAAAGTAGACCCCAGTGAAGATGGTAAGAAACCATGAGCAGAAGATTCAAGAATTGTGAGATAATATGAAAAGACCAAATTTAACAACTATTGGGATAGATGAAGGCATAGAGGTCTAAACTACAGAAATGGACAATCTATTCAATGAAATAATACCAGAAATATTTCCAAACATGTAGAGTGAATTGGGAAATCAAATACAAGGATCGTATAGAACCCCAAATGAACAAGATCACTACAGGTCTACACCAACGCAAATCATAATGAAAACACCTAGCATACAGGAGAAGCAGAGCATTTCAAAAGCCACAAGAGAAAGGAATCAAATTACATATAGGGAAAACCAATCAGGATATCTGATTTCTGAACAGAGACCCTGAAATCTACAAGATCATGCAACAATATAAACCAAGCTCTGAAAGAAATGGATGCTAACCAAGAATCATACCCAGCAAAATTAAATTTTGATTAGCAATTAGATTTCAATTCAGATGTTATTTTATGACAAAATAAAAACCTTCCATCACACACAAAATTAAAAAAAAAATTTACAATGAGAAACCTGCACTACAGAACATCCTTGGCAAAATATTCCATGAGGAGGAAATGAACAACAATAAAAAATCAGAAAAGGGTAGTATCAGTCTAAAGGAAAAACCTATCAAAGAGAAACTGACTTAGTTAAATACCAAAAATAAACAAAAATAACTGGGAATAAAAATGTTGTCTCAATAATAACCCCGGAAAATTTAGTTACAACTCAGCAATCAAAAGACAGGTAGATTGGATAAAAAAAAAGACCAACAATACGCTGCCTCCAAGAGACTCATCCCATAGGAAAAGACACCCACAGACAGAAGGTGACAGGTTGGAAAAAAAAATATATCACTCAGGCTGGGGCTGTGGCTCAGTTGTAGAGCTCTCGTCTAGCACATGTGAAGCCCTGTATTCGATCCTCAGTACCACATAAAACTAAATAATAAAGGTATTGTGTTCATATACAAAACATAAATATTAAAAACCTACCACTCACATGGACTGTGGAGGCAAGCTGGGGTTTCCATTCTTATATCAAATAATGTGGACTTCAAGTGAAAGTTAATCAAAAGGGATAAAGAAGGACACTACATACTGCTTAAAGGAACCATACACCAACAAGACACAACAATTATAAATATACACACCCCCAAAACAATGGAGCATCTATGTTCAACAGACTCTTCTCAAGTTCAAGGGTCAAGTTGACAACAAGACAATAATTCTGGGTGACTTTAGCACACCTCTTTTACCACTGAAGAGATCTTCCAAACAATATCCAGACAGAAACTATAGAACTCAATAATACAATCAATAACTTAGATTTAACTTACATACATAGACCATTTCATCCTTCAACAGGCGAAGACACTTTCTTCTCAGCAGCAAATGGATCCTTCCCTAAAATAAACCATATGTCATGCCAAATAGGAACTCTAAGCAAATATAGAAAAGTAAAGATACTATCCTGCATTCTATCAGATCATAATGGAACAAAATTAGAAATCAATGATAAAAATAGAAGCTACTCCTACACCTGGAGACTAAATAATATGCTAGTGAATGAACAATGGGTTGCAGAAATAATCAAAGAGGAGACTAAAAAATTCTTAGAGGTTAATGAGGACACAGATACAACATATCAAAATCTCTGGGACACTATGAAGGCATTAATAAGAGGAAAGTTCATTGCATGGAGTTCATTCCTTAAAAAAAAAAAAAAAAAAAAAAAAAAAAAAAAAAAAAACAGTCAAATAAATGACCTAAAATTACATCTCAAAGCCCTAGGGGGAAAAAAAATAATCAACACCAAAAGCAGTAAATGACAGAAAATAATTAAAATCAAAGCTGAAATCAATGAAACTGAAACAAAAGTAGCAAATAAAAATTGACAAAGTGACTGGTAATGGTACCACCATTTGACCCAGCTATCCCACTCCCTGGTCTATACCTAAAGGATTTAAAAACAGCATACTACAGGGACACAGTCACAATGTTTTAGCAGCACAATTCTCAAGAGCTAAACTGTGGAGCCAAAATAGATGCCCTACAGTGGATAAATGGATAAAGAAAACATGGCACTTGTACACAATGGAATATTACTCAGCAATAAAAGAAAATAAAATCATGGCATTTGCAGGTAAATGGATGGCATTGGAGAAGATAATGCTAAGTGAAGTTAGCTAAACCCCAAATGCTGATTGTTTTCTCTGATATAAGGAGGCTGACGTATAGTGGGGTAGGTTGGGGGAGCATGGGAGGAATAGATGAATTCTATTAAGGGCAGAGTGGTGGGAGGAAGAGGGAGGGGAAAGGGATTAGCAAGGATGGTGGAATATAATAGACATCATTATCCAAAGTACACGTATGAACACACGAATTGATGTCAACCTACTTTATATACAGAGATATGAAAAATTGTGCTGTATATATGTAATAAGAATTGTAATATATTCCGCTACCATATATTTTTAATTTTTTTAAAATTTTCATATGAAAAGTTGGCTCTTTGAAAAAACAAATACATTTGATAAAACCTTATCCATGCTACTGTAGAGAAGGAGAGAAATACTCCAATTACTAAAATCCATGATGAAAAAGAAAATATCACCATGAACACTAGAAAAATACAGAAGATAATTAGTAATTATTTTGAAAATTTGCACTGAAATAAAACAGAAAATATTGAAGTCATCAACAAATGTCTAGAATCACAGGACTTACCCAAACTGAGTAAGTTAAACAGATCATTTTCAAGCAATGAAATAGAAGACACTATCAAAAGGCTACCAAACAAAAAATAAATAAATACATAAATAAAGCCCAGGACTCAATGGATACAAGACCTTCAAAGAAGAACTAACACCAATACTCCTCAAATTATTCCATGAAATAGAAAAAGAGGGAGCACTTCCAAATTCACTCTATAAGGCCAATATCTCCTTGATAATAAAATCAGACAAACACAGAAAAGAAATTGTACTTCAGACCAATACCTCTAAAAAGCAGAATCAAAAATTCTGAATAAAATTCTGGCAAATAAAATACAAAAACATATCAAAAAGATGGTTCATCATGATCAAGTGGGATTCATCCCAGGGATGCAAGGTTGGTTCAACATACAGAAATCAATAAATGTAATTCATCACATCAGTAGATTTAAAGATAAGAACCTTATGATGATCTCAACAAATGCAGAAAAAAGCATTTGACAAAATACAGCACCCCTTCATGTTCAAAACACTACAAAAACTAGGGATAACAAGAACTTACCTCATAATTTTAAAGGCTATCTATGCTAAGTCACAGGCCAACATCATTCTAAATGGAGAAAAACTGAAGGCATTCCCTCTAACATCAGAAACAAGACAGGGATGCCCTCTCTCACCCCTTCTATTCAATATAGTTCTTGAAACACTGGCCAGAGCAATTAGAAAGATGAAAGAAATTTAAAGAATATGTATAGGAAAAGAAGAACTTAAACAAGCACTATTTGCTGATAATATGATTCTGTACCTAGAAGACTCAAAAACTCCACTAGAAAACTTCTAGAACTAGAATTCAGCAAAGTAGCAGGATACAAAATCAACACCCACATATCAAAGGCATTTCTGTATATAAGTGACAAATCCTCTGAGAGAGAAATGAGAAAAACTACCCCATTCACAATATCCTCAAAAAATAAAAAGAAACTTGGGAATCAACAAAAGGTGAAGGATCTATACAATGAAAACTATGAGACACTAAAGAGAAATCAAAGACCTTAGAAGATGGAAGGATTTAACTTGATCTTGAATATGCAGAACTAATATTATCAAAATGGCCCTACTACCAAAAGCACTCTACAGATTTAATGCAATTCTGATCAAAATCCCAATGGCATTCCTCATAGAAATAGAAAAAGCAATCATGAAATTTATCTGGAAAAATAAGAGACCCAGAATAGCTAAAGCAATCCTTAGCAGGAAAAGGGAGGCAGGTGGCATTGCTATACCAGACCTTAAACTATACTACAGAGCCACAGTAACAAAAAAAATGGTACTGGCATCAAAACAGGCTGGTTGACCAATAGTACAGAATAGAGGACACAGAGACCAACCCACAAAACCACAATTATCTTATATTAGACAAAGGTGCTAAAAATATGCACTGGAAAAAAGATAGCATCTTCAACAAATGGTGCCGGGAAAACTGGAAATCCATATGCAGCAAAGTAAAATTGAATCCCTCTCTCTTACCATGCATAAAGTTTAACTCAAAATGGATGAAGGATCTAGGATTTAAACCAGAGACTCTCCAAATTGAAGAAAAGTAGGCCCTAATCTCCATCATGTGGGATTAGGCTACAACTTCCTTAATAACGCTCCTATAGCACAGGAATTAAAACCAAGAATCAACACATGGGATGGATTGAAACTAAAGATTTCTATCCAAAAACAACCCCAATAGAATAGAGAGCCCACTTTCTAGGAGCATTTTTTTTTTACCCCTCATACCTCAGAGAGAGCACTAATCTCTAGGGTATATGAAGAATTCAAACATCTTAACACCAAAATAAATAAATAAATAAATAAATAAATAAATAAATAAATAAATAAAATAATCCAATCAATAAATGGGCCAAGGACCTGAACAGACACTTCTCAGAAGAGGACATACAATCAATCAACAATTATATGAAAAAATGCTCATCATCTCTAGCAGTCAGAGAAATGCAAATTAAAAGCACTCTAAGATACCATCTCATTCCAGTCAGAAAGGCAGGTATTATGAAGACAAACAACAATAAGTGTTGGTGAGGATGTGGGGGAAAGTTACACTCATACACTGCTGGTGGGACTGCAAATTGGTGCAGCCAGTATGGAGATTCCTTGGATATCTGGGAATGGAACCATCATTTGACCCAACTATTTCTCTTCTCGGACTATACCAAAAACAGCACACTACAGGGACACAGCCAGGTCAATGTTTATAGCATGACAATTCACAATAGCTAAATTGTGGAGTCAACCTAGGTGCCCTTCAGTGGATGACTGGATAAAACAATCTGGCTTATATACACAATGAAATATTACTCATCATTAAAAAAGAACAAAATCATGGCACTTGCAGGTAAATGGATGGAGTTGGAGAAGATAAATCTAGATGAAGTCAGCCAATCCCCCCCCCCCAAAAAAAAAAATACCGAATGTTTTCTCTGATATAAGGAGGCTGACTAATAGTGGGTTTGGGAGGGGGAACATGGGAGGAATAGATGAATTCTAGATAGGGCAGAGGGGTGGAAGGGAAAGGGAGGCTCAGGGGATTAGCAAGGATGTGATGGACACCATTATACAAAGTGCATGTATAAAGACTTGAATTGGGTGTCAACATACCTTATATATAAAGAGAGATGAAAAATTGTGATATATATGTGTATTAAGAGTTGTAATGCAAAAAAGTACATGTATAATGACATAAATTGATGTGAACATACTTCATATACAGAAATATGAAAAATTGTGCTCTATGTGAAATAAGGATTATAATGCATTCCACTGTTGTCATGTATTTAAAAAAATAATAAAAACCATAAAAAAATAAACCATGATCTAAAAAAAAATCTAGAAAAAAAGAAAGAAACAAACTAACTAACTGAGATAGGATGCATGTGGTGCTATATACCTGATATATCCAGTGGTCTGGAGGCTGGGGCAGAGGGATCACAATTGTGAAGCTGACCCCAGAAACTGAGTAAAACCCTGCCTAAATTTAAAAAAAAAATAGGCAGTAGTAATTTTAAAAATTTAAAATAATTAAATTTTTTAAATAAAAATTTTAAAAGGACTGAGGATATTGTTCAGTAATAGAACACCCTGGTTCCAATCCCTAGATTCACAAAAGAAAAAAAAAAAAAAGAACGAAAAACAAAGTCCTTTTCAAAGTTACAGAAAAAAATTTAATTTATAAATTGTATATATGAAAACAAAAATTCTATTCCTCAGATGACTCCATTAAAGAGAACAAGGAGAAGTGACAGATGAGAGAAACAAATTGCCTCACCTTTAACCATACTCTTCTAAGAAAGGAGAACAGAGACTACAAGAGAAACGCAGGCAATAGCTGTGAACATACCCTTCAAATAGCAGGTATCTAAATGTCCCTTCATCACAAAGCAATCAACATCTTTAGAAAGGAGGGACTGTCCGATAAAGTCACATTGAACACAAATTGAGACAGTGTTGAAGAACATGTGGGGTTATCATGAAGGTCCACAGAAACAGATGTGGACCCTACAGCACATTTTCATATGGGGACACAGCATACTCCTCCAGAGCCGAGACCCGGGGTCTGGTGAAAGAGGATGTCCATTTGGGAATAAATAATAAACTATGGAAAATAACCATTTCTGCCAATCAGCCACATTTTGTTTGCCATATTGCATACAGTTTGACAAATACTATGAAACACCATGTCAGTATTATATAGCTGTCACATAAATGTCACATAGGCATACTTAAATAGTACATCTGCAGAATTTGAAAAAAATACAAATACAGACGAGCACATAAAAGACTGAATTACACATCCTGGGTATAGATTATAGGACTCCTCATTATAAAGAGGACAGCTTCCCTCAGGTTCAACTATGACAACACCCCATCAAAATTTCACCATGATTTCCTTTTCACTGAAGAAGGGACCAAAGCAAACAGTTTGAAAATTCTCCTGGAAGGTTGAATTGATATGAAATTAGCCAGGAATTCTGAACTCTAAGATTAAAGCAGGAGCTATCATTACCAGGCACTAATGCATGTTATAAAATTATCATATTGCAGTAATTTGAGGACCAAAAGAAATCACAATGCAGAAATTTCATAGATGACTCCACATGTATGTAAATTTCAATTTTATTATGAAGTGGAATGAAAAGGCCTAGCTAAATGCAACTATCTCCAGCAGAGTATTTGATGTGAATGAACAAGACAACCCAACGTGTAGGGAAGAGTGGGAACTGGAGGTGTAGAACACTGGTAGGGCTTGGGTGAAGGACGTGTGTGGTACTGGATTATACTCCAGCACCCCGAAGAAGCATATACTGAGTAGGATTATTTTCAAATTCTACCAGAATAGATGGATCCTGGATTCTTTCCACACATGGATACACCAAATAAATACCTACTTCTGTTGTGAGTCCCTCTTAAATAAAGTTATACATACATTGAGAGACCTATGCATTGGACCATTGAGAAAATATATACCATCCAAAGGGCAGGCAAAGTTGGAGGACACTTGGGCATTAGTCCTGCCTTGAGCAATGTTCCACATAATTGGGAGAGAATACCTCCATCCAGTGTCAGCCAGGGTAGAGGAAGACTGATTGGGGTCACAAATAGAGCACATTGGACACTAAATGACTTGTCACTGAAAACACAATTTGTCTGGTGCTCATAGAAGAATGAACTGGATATACACAAGTATCAGGAGTAGAGAAAAGGGGTGGTTTTATATGGCTGTGGTGGGTCATGAGCTTTATCCATGGGACCAGGGCAGAAGGGGAGTGAAGTCAAGGGTCTCAATTTATCCCTAGAAGGAATTTGCCAGCATAATCTACAAACTGTGGTTGCTAACAGCTGAGCTCCTCTCTAGCCAGTCCCTAAGAGTAGGCAGGAGAAATGCAGTCCACCCAGCAGCCCTGCCTGAGCTCTCCTCCCCCCACCTCAGTAATAACTCCAGGCCTGAACAGTTCTTTTTGGAAGGAGTATGTCCAGGTACTCAGAGTCCCAACATTTTTTTCCCATTCCATGGACTCCATCGTAACCCACCAAGTTTTGGGAGCAATGGCAAATTTGCATGTGCATATCTCAGAAAGGACTGGCTTCACATTGGTGTGCAGGCATTTCCCTGGAACTACAATCCCCCCCCCCAGGAGTGAAGCAAAAGGGGTCAAAACCACAGCTCCCTGTTCCTTTCAGAATAGGGTCACACCTCCTTCTTGCAGTGAGCACAGGTAGCCTGGGTTCTAACCAATTGCATCAGGAATTCAGTCACCAGCCAAGTAGGAGATCTTCTGCAGCCTGATCCCAGCTGTGGAAAAGCCTCATACCAAACAGGTGAAGGAGCTAGTCCTCCAATGACATGGGTATGGAGAAAGAGACCCGCTCACATGGGTCTAGAATATAAGCTTAGTGCAGCCACTTTTAAAAATAGCATGGAGTTCATTAAAAGCTAAAAGTGTAACAACAACTCTGGACATATTTCCAAAAGAACTTGAACCAGTGTGTTAAATAAACGGCTTCATGCCCATCGCTGTTCCAGAATCCACAGGAGCCAAGAGGAGGGGAAATCTGAAGTGGCTTCTGGATAAGGAGACTGCTCCCAGCCACAGGGACATCACATACTCACATGAGAAACTACTTCCCCTAAATGCACCTGCTCATAGGTCAACAGGTGGCTGATATTTACCAGACGCTCAAGAGACCTCAGATGTGCCAGGTGTGGGATCCTCATGTTAGGCAGAGCCAAAACAGGACCAGGAAAATCTCAGAGAGAGCATGAGACCCCTAGGACATGCAGTCCACAGTGGGGACAATCAGCCCAAAGATATTCTGACAAGGTGTCTGGCCTGGGAGAGAAAGGGAGAATGCACATGTGTGTGCGTGCATACACACACACACACACACACACACACACACACACACACATTTTTACTGGAAATGGGGACAGGGAACTGGAATTTGAAGAATTCATTGATACACGTGTAAAGGTTTCATCTGGGAGATGGGTTTCTGGATCTGACACTTTGCTTTTCTTACATTTAGAACATTCAGGGGGACCCAGGCAGGAGGACCACACCTGTAATCCCAGCCACTCGTGAGGGTGAGGCACAAGTTCAAGGCCAGACTCAGTATCTGTCTTGAGATAAATGATAAAAAGTAAGAGGGTTGTAGCTCCATGGTAAAGGAGTTCTGCCTTCAAACCGCTATGCCCCCATACCCCCCAAAAGAAAGAAAAGCTCAGGGGGAAGAAAAACCTGAGACCTATGCAGATTCCAGCCACCTTGGGTGGGAAAAGGGCACACAGATGGTGATTCTCACGGTTCGGACACCCTGAAACCCACCACAGAAGAAATTCAGGGAGGAGACTTGAGCTGCCAATTTGCAAAGGAGATAACCATGTGTTCCATAATAAGAATAAAAAGAATCCAACATCTTTAGAAATCTGAGAAATGTAAAATAAAATTAAATAGTATCAATGAAGATAGGAAACAAAAGAATTCCAATAAACTCAAGGAGTTTAAGTGCTTCTTAAATATTTGTGGAAACTGTTTTGCTATTAAAGACACAAAATAGTCCTGCACCACAGTGACTTGTTTAAATCAGTTCATAGGACCAGGATAATACATTAATAGTTGTGGTACATTCAGCTTAAAAATAGTATAAAATACTATGGGTAAGTTTTACATGGGTGCCATATGCATATGGTATTATGTATAACTATGATGAACTAATAAATAATACAGCATGCTTTACTCTTAATGGAAGCATCCAGTCCTAAAATTCATCCACAAAGTTAAATATATGTAAACTTAACCAAGAAACTTTTGAATTATACGAGCCAAAAATTGTAAGGGCAAAAAAAAAAAAAAAAGTTATTACCTAACATGTGCATTGGGAAGCTGTTTTGTTACAATTGTCATCAAGGAATCATGATGTTAACAAAGTCCACCCACAAACTCACGTGAATGTGAAAATCATACATTTAATTGCAATGGAAAAGTCATTATCAATCAAACCCTAACCAGGCCAACCTCAGCAACTTAGCTAAACCTGCGGTCCAAATCAAAACTAAAAACTACCAGGCACATAACAGAAGGGTGCTTTACCACTCAGCTAACTACCAAAACAAAACAAAACAAAAAACAAACCAAAAAAAAAAAAAAAAAAAAAAAAAAAAAAAAAAAAAAACAAATAAACTCCACCAACTAGCTCAGAAATAAGCGAGGTCCCTGTACACCACAGGTCCCCTCCTGCAGGAAAACGTGGAGATTTATTGATTTATTTATTTATTTTATTTTGGTACCTGGAATTGAACTCAGGGGCCCTGATTACTGAGCCCCATCCTCAGCCCTATTTGCATTTTATTTCGAGGCAGGGTCTTCCTGAGTCTCTATGTGCCTCACCCACTTGTGGAGGTAGGCCTTGACCTCCCAAATCCTCCTGCATCAGCGCTCCTGCCCCAGCTGCTAGGATGACAGGTGTGCTCCATTGCTGGGCTTGGAGATTGGTTTCTTCTAGTAGTCCCACCTGTCAATCACCACAGCCCGGGAAGATGCCAGGCAGCCGCGCTCACCTGCCAGATAGATAGGACTCCAGCAGGGGCTGAGGCTGCCCCAGGGGATGGGGAGGCTGCCAGGAATCTCCGCCACTGTCATGCTCCCCACCCCAATGGCCAGGGGGACTGAGCGGAGCTGTCTCCAATGGGCTCAGACCTGTGGACACAGAGAACGCCTGGAGTCTGGTCGGCCAACTCGGGTTCCCACCACACCAGGATCCACAGGACCCCCAGCCCCATCTCCCTCCCGAGCCTCCCTGTCCAGGCACCAGGTGCCACTGCACACTCACCATTTCCTGGTGCCCATAAGCCAAGCTTGCCCTGGAGAGCTTCAGTCCCTGTAGGGCAGGGCCACCCTGGATCACAGGCACGGAGCAAAGCCTGGAGTCCAACTGCAGGAATCCTAGAAGCACGGATCTGGGAGAAATAAATCCCATCCTGAGGACGGAGGCCCGCCCCCTGCTCCCTGGCTGCACTCAGGATTGGACAGAGCTCAGCACGGGGGCTTCTGATTGGACAGGGCATCAGTCAGTCTCTGCTCCCCACCCAGCCCGAGCCCAGGGTGTCTTCTTTCTGAGTGACAGGGGGGTGATATCCATTCCAAGCAAGAAGGAGGCCGGAATGCCAGGGTTTGGGTGGAGCTGTTTTCTTTTTTCCTTTCCTTTTGAGGTTTGGGCATTGGGTTAGGGTTAGGGTGACCAGAATTCTAAGTTCTGTTGGGTTTTGATGTTAAGAAATTGAAGTTATTTCTTGAAAGTTTCATCACCTGGGCCTCCTTCTATAATAAGACCACCCAAAGCATATTTGGGGTGCTGACTTGTCCTCTGTTATCTGTGCAAAATTCTACAAGCAGAACTGGCCTTTCATCCTTTGGGAACTGCCCAGTGCATCACAGCCAGCGCTGGTGGAGGCTCACCAGGGTGCCTGGCAGGCACCCTGGAGGAGGCTCCCACCCCATTGGCAGCATGAGACCTGATTTTCCTGCAGCTGGTTGAATCTGTATCTGGAGCCCACATTGAGCTGGAGGCAGAATAAGGAGATCAGCACAGAAGAGACACAGGAGAGTGAAGAGCTGGGTAAACCCCAGCTGCACATAATACAGAGAAAACTTCTCCTTAAGAGGGGCTCAAGGGTCTCTCTCTTTAAGGAAAAACAATTTGCATTTGATTGGGAGTCCAGGAAAGCCAATTCCAGGTTTTCCTAATTTGGTAAATAACTCCATAGACTGGAATGCACCTGGCTCCTCTCTGCCTTTGTTAACTGAGGAGGACTGGAGATTACCTGCCCCCTGGGACCCCTGCACCTGCAGATGAATGCGGGGGGGGGGTCCTTTCTTCTCCACGCAGCACCCTGAACCTCCACCTTCCCACAGGCTCCAACACCTTTGGCAGCATCGAATGGGGGAAGCGGTTTAGAAAATTCTGGAATGTACCTAAAGACATTTCCTCATTCGGCTATGATGCTATCAATTTGGTCCCATGGTCCTTTTCAATACTTTTTTTTAATCTTTTTCTGTTTTATTCATTCTTCTTAGTTATACATAACCATAGAGTCCATTTTGGTAAAAATTATCCAAATATAAAATATACCTTATTCTCCTTAGGACCTCATTTGTGTGAGTGGGCATGATGGGCCAATTAACTTAGGTATTTTCATATATTTAAATAGGAACATTATGGTTGGTTCATGCTACTGTCTTTCCTGTTCTTATCTCCCCTCCCTTCCTGTTGTTCCCCTTTTTCTAATCTACTGAACTTCTGTTTGTTCTCGCCCCACTTCCTTGTGATTTAGATATCACATATCACAGAAAACATGTGACTTTTGGGTTTGGGGGATTGCCTTATTTTACTTTAGCATAATAATCTCCAGATCCGTTCATTTACTGGCCAGTGTTATGAAGTCATCCTTTTTTAAAGCTGAGTAATATCCCACCATGTATACATACCACAATTTCTTTATCTATTCATCTGTTGATGGGCATTTAGGCTGGTTCTGTAGCTTAGCTATTGTGAGCTGTACTATCATGAACATTGATGTGGTTGTGTCCCTGTACTATGCTGATTTTAAATCCTCTGGATTTATGTTGAGGAGTGGGATAACTGAGTCAGATGGTGGTTCCAGTCCTAGTTTCTTGAGGAATCTCCATCCTGATTTCCAGAGGGGTTGCACCAATGTGCAGTTTCTCCAACAAGGTGTGGGCATTCCCTGTCCCCCACATCCTCACCAATTTATTTTTACTGTATTATTGATAAATGCCATTCTGACTGGAATGAAACAGAATCTCAGTGCAGTTTTAATTTGAATTTCCCTAATTGCTAGATATGTTTCCTTTTCAGTATTTATTTTTTAAAATATTTTTTTTTCTATTTGAGTCGGACCCAATACCTTTATTCTATCCATTTATTTTTCACTGGTGCTGAGGATGGAACCCAGGGCCTTGCACGTGCTAGGTGAGTGCTCTACGGCTGAGCCTCAGCCCAAGACCCCATTTCAGTAGTTTTTACTTTTGCTTGTCAGTAACAGCAGCCCAGTTATTTGGGGGGGCCATTTTTCAGAGGCTGCTTCAGGAGGGTCTCAAGTCTGAGGCCACAGTTGCCCTCTTAGCAAGACCCTGCCTCAAAATAAAATATTCAAAGTTCTGATATTGGGTGAGTCTTCATGAACAATGAAGGGTCAGAATTCCTGTTTCTACAGTCTCCCCTTAGGATGCTGTGTGTGGGTATGTGATTGTTACCTTCCAAAAGACCTAGAGCTGTTGCTGGTGTCCACCCGTGTTAATAAATAGATCAAATGAAGTGAGTAAATGAGTAAAGCAATAAAAGATCTGACATCATAGCTGGTTGTGATCCCAGGGATATGCAGGTTATATTGTGTTTCTTGGCTCTTGTGTTCTTGCAAGAAAGGATTATAGATACTACCTAAAATGTAATCAAAAGAAGAGCAAAATTTATTGGCCCAGAAATCACTATCAAGAGGGACGGAGGAAACAGTGAAGCTTCTCTGACAGCTCTAGGCCTCACACCCCCTTTTCTCCTCAAGTTTATGGGAGATACTGTGGGTGATTCCAGAGGCCTGCCCATGGACCAATTCCTAGTTCTTAACTGGCAGTAGGATTACATTGTATTTGTAGGTTCCTACTCCACATGGTCTTGTCCAGCGACAACAAAGCAAAACCTGTGTGTGTGTGTGTGTGTGTGTGTGTGTGTGTGAATTTTACTGTAGTAAAACTTTTATTATGGCAGCTATTATGAAAACAAACAACAATAATTGTTGGCGAGGATGCGGGGGAAAGGCACACTCATATACTGCTGGTGGGACTGCAAATTGATGCCGCCAATATGGAAAGCAGTATGGAGATTCCTTGGAACTCTGGGAATGGAGCCACCATTTGACCCAGCTATTCCTCTCCTCAGTCTATACCCAAAAGACTTAAAAACAGCACACTACAGGGACACAACCATATCAATGTTCATAGCAGCACAATTCACAACAGCTAAACTGTGGAACCAACCTAGATGCCCTTCAGTGGATGCATGGATAAAATATATATATATATATATATATATATATATATATATATATATATATATATATATATATATGCGTTATATATACACAACGGAATTTTACTCAGCAATAAAAGAGAATATTTTTTTATACATCATGGTATTTGCAGGTAAATAGATGATGTTGGAGAAGATAATGCTAAGTGAAGTTAGCCAATCCCCCCCAAACAAATGGCTGAATGTTTTCTCTGATATAAGGAGGCTGACTCATAGTGGGGTAGGGAGGGAGAACATGAGAGGAATAGATGAATTCTAGATAGGAAATAGGGGAGGAAGGGAAAAGGTTGGGGCAGGGGTTAGCAAGAATGGTGGAATGTGATGGACATCATTATTCAAAGTGCATGTATGAAGACACAAATTGGTGTCAATATACTTTATATACAAATAAGGAATGAAAAAAATGTACTGTATATATGTAATAAAGAATTGTAATGCATTCTGGTGTCATTTAGTTTTTAAAAAATCAATAGAAAAAAATTTATTATGAAAAGTTTAAGATGATATTTTAAATATATAAATTCAACACTTATGTCACCTTGGTCTGCACTGATGAGTTCTCATTGGAACTTTTCAGTAGGAAAATAGGGGCACAACCTACTTTCAGATGACACTCCAGCTTGAGAGTGTCCCTCTTTCCCTTCTCTATGTCTTTAAATAAACTAATACCAGATAGAGTGAGGGGTGTGTCTGAAATAGTGGTTAGCAGATGCACACTAGTGACAGGAACAGGAGTTGACATGCCAAAGATCCAGGACAACTCTAGGTCACTTTGGCCCACACTGGTCTGGAAACGTTCTTACATATTTGTTGGTTAGGTGCAATCATCCTATCTCCTGGAGTTCTGGAATCTGGTCTGTGAAAGTGTCCCAGAACTTGTCCCCTCCAGGGTAACTTGTGTTCTCACTGGCAGAGAAGAAATCACTGCTCACAAAAACCACAGTTTGTTGTTTGGGGGATGGAATATAGCACATTGACTTGGCCAAGGCAGGGCTCTAGGTAAATTACTTTTCTAAAAGAAAAGTGGGGGTCTGCACAGTGGGCCAAGTTCATAGAATGACTCCCTGACCTGCATGATCCCATCAATCACGTCTGCATATTACACATCCATCACTATCAGTATGTAGCTGAGCGGTAGAGCCACCACCAGCACTGAAAAGAAATAGATATATACATAGATAGATAGATAGATAGACAGACAGACAGACAGACAGACAAACCAAACAAGGCAGGAATGATCTGCACCTTTGAGAACCAATTATATATCACCCCATAGAGTTCCCTGATAATTTTGCATTTTAAAAATACAATCATTGGCTTATAAAATTTAGTATCCACTGGCAGGCCAGGTGTTAGATATACATCAAAAATGAAAAAGAGTAGAGGCCAATACTGTGTGACCAGAAACTCGAGAAAACCTTATTCATGGGCCATAAATCATCTTTCAAAACCAGTGAACACTTTTACCAGTTTTCTAATACAAACACAAAAACAAAAACAAAAAAGCCCACTGTGCATTCTACTCAGAAAGGGGAATGCAATCTTCTGGAATGGAGGAGGAGTTTGAAGGTCAAGATTTCCTGAGCTTCTAAATCTATTCTGTCCCCATTTTTTATTTTATGAACCGTGACGTCTTTTTTCTCCATCTGCTTTCCTAAGCATTCAGTGTTTCCCTTTCTCAACATCTGCCCACTGTCCCTGTGTCCCCAGAGGTTCTGCCTATCCTCTTTGCCACCCCAACACTCACTGCTCCACCTGTCACCTTCTGATTCCCGAGGTGTCATTTCTGACTCTCGACTTGTCTCTCTCTTAGGTCCAGATGTTTTTGGAATTCCTACAACATATTTCTAAGCCTTTTCCAGACAACCTGCCCTGGGTGTTCTCCAGGGATTGGAAATGACCTGTGGCCACATGCCTGGATTCTGCACCCAAGGTCCCAAACCCTGGTGGATGGGAAGGATTTGAAAATAATTTGCTCGTGTACCAAATAAATGTATAGACTTTCTCCCAAGTAATGACAATGGTATAATGGCTACTTATGTAGCAGTTACATTGTACCAGATTTTTCTTTAAACATCAGAAATTTATTAGTTGCTCAAATCATTACATTGACCTTGACATATCATATATCATACATTTGTTTCAAAGGGAGTATGAATTCTTATTATTCCCACGTGTACAGATTGCAGGATCACATTGATTATACACATTTATACATACTGCCATACTAGTGTCTGTTGTATTCTGCTGCCCTTCCTATCCCCTTTCTATCCCCCCTCCCCTCCCCCTACCCCATCTACCATAACTCATTTCTCTCTCTTTCTCTTATTTTTTTCTCCACTTCCCTTACATCCTCTTATATATATTTTTATATAACAATGCAGGTCTCCTTCCCTCTTCTGTGCAATTCCCCCTCTCTCTCCCATTCTCTCCCACTTCTCATCCCTGTTTGATGGTAATCTTCTTCTCATGCTCTACCTCCCTGCTCTGTTTTGAGTTTCCCCCCTTATAACAAAGAAGACACTTGGCATTTGTTTTTAGGGATTGGCTGACTTCACTTAGCATAATCTGCTCTAATGCCATCAATTTTTCTGCAAATGCCATGATTTTGTTATTTTTTTAGTGCTGAGTAATATTCCATTGTGTATATATGCCACATTTTTTATCCATTCATCTATTGAAGGGCATCTAGGTTGGTTCCACAGTCTATATATTGTGAATTCTGCTGCTATGAACATTGATGTATCTGTATCCCTGTAGTATGCTCTTTTTAGGTCTTTTGGGAATAGTTCGAGAAGGGGAATGGCTGGGTCGAATGGTTGTTCCATTCCCTGCTTTCCAAGGAATCTCCATACTGCTTTCCAAATTGGCCACACCAATTTGCAGTACCACCAGCAATGTACAAGTGTACCCTTTTCCCCACATCCTCGCCAGCACTTATTGTTGTTTGACTTCATAATGACTGCCTTTCTTACAGGGGCGAGATGGTACCTTAGAGTGGTTTTAATTCACATTTCTCTGATTGCTAGAGATTGTGAGCATTTTTTTCATGTATTTGTTGATTGATTGTATATCTTTCTCTGAGAAGTTTCTGTTCAAAACCTTGGCCCATTTGTTGATTGGGTTATTTGTTTTCTTATTGTTTATTTTTTTATTTTTTTGGCTTTTTGCATACTCTGGAGATTAGGGCTCTGTCTGAAGTGTGAGGGGTAAAAATTTGTTCCCAGGATGTAGGCTCCCTATTTACCTCTCTTATTGTTTCTATTGCTGAGAAAAAAAAAACTTTTTAGTTGATTCTTGATTTTAACTCTTGAGCTACAGGTGTCCTATTAAGGAATTTGGAGCCCGACCCCACGAGGTGGACATTAGACCCACCTTTTTATTCTATTAGACACAGAGTTTCTGGTTTGATTCCTAGATCCTTAATATATTTTGAGTTAACCTTTGTGCATGGTGAGAGACAGGGATTCAATTTCATTTTGTTGCATATGGCTTTCCAGTTCTCCCAGCATCATTTGTTGAAGATGCTATCCTTTCTCCATTGAATGCTTTTAACACCTTTGTCTAATAAAAGGTAGTTGTAATTTTGTGGATTGGTTTCTATGTCCTCTATTCTGTACCATTGATCAACCCACCTGTTTTGGTACCAGTACCATGCTGTTTTTGTTACTATTGCTCTGTAGTATAGTTTAAAATCCGGTATTGCTATACCGCCTGTTTCACTCTTCCTGCTTAGGATTGCTTTTTCTATTCTGGCTCTCCTATTCTTCCAGATGAATTTCATTATTGCTTTTTCTATTTCTGTGAGAAATACCATTAGGATTTTAATTGGCATTGCATAAAACCTATAGAGTACTTTTGGTAATATCACCATTTTAATGATGTTAGATCTGCCTATCCATGAACAAGGCATATCTTTCCATCTTCTAAGGTCTTCTTCTATTTCTCTATTTAGGGTTCTGTAGTTTTCATTGTATAGGTCCTTTACCTCTTTTGTTAGGTTGATTCCCAAGTATTTAAATTTTTTTTTTTTTTGAGGATATTGTGAATGGGGTGCTTGTCCTCATTTCCATTTCATTGGATTTGTCACTGATATACAGGAATGCCTTTGATTTATGCATGTTGATTTTATATCCTGCCACTTTGCTGAATTCATTTACTAGCTCTAGAAGTTTATGGGTAGAGCCTTTTGGGTCTTCTAGGTATAGGATCATGAGAAGTGTGAGCTTCTGCATGCATTGCATGGTATGAGAATGAGGCTTAAATTCTCCCATTATTTTTATTTGTCATCCGCAAACAGTGCTAATTTAAGTTCCTCTTTTCCTATCTTTATGCCTTTAATTTCTTTCATCTGTGTAATTGCTCTGGCCAGTGTTTTGAGAACTATGTTGAATAGAAGTGGTGAGAGAGGGCATACCTGTCTTGCTCCAGACTTAAGAGGGAATGCTTTCAGTTTTTCTCTGTTTAGAATGATGTTAGCCTGAGGCTTAGCATAGATAGGTACAATGTTGAGAAAAGTTCCTGTTATCCCTAATTTTTCTAGTGTTTTGAACATAAAGTGATGCTGTACTTTGTCAAATACTTTCTCTGCATCTATGGAGATGATCATATGGTTCTCATCTTTAAGTCTATTCATGTGGTAAATAACATTTATGGATTTCTGTATGTTGAGACAGCCTTGCATCCCAGGTATGAATCCTACTTGATCATGGTGTGCAATATTTTTGATGTGTGGTTGTATCCGATTTGCCAAAATTTTATTGAGGATTTTTGCATCTATGTTCATTAGAGATATTGGTCTGTAATTTTCTTTCTTTGAAGTGTCTTTGTCTGGTTTTGGAATCAGGGTGATATTGGCTTCATAGAATGAATTCGAAAGTGCTCCTTCTTCTTCTATTTCCTGAAATAACTTAAAAAGTATTGGTGTGTTAGTTCTTCCTTAAAGGTTTTGTAAAACTCTGCTGTATACCCATCCGGTCCTGTGATTTTCTTAGTTGGTAGTCTTCTGATGGCTTCTTCTATTTCCTCCTTTGAAATTGGTCTGTTTAAGTTGTGTATATCCTCCTACCTCAATCTGGGCATATCATATGACCTAAGAAATTTATCGATGTCTTCACTATCCTCTATTTTATTGGAATATAAGGTTTCAAAATAATTTCTGATTATCTTCTGTATTTCTGTGGTGTCTGTTGTGATATTGCCTTTTTTATCACATATGCTGTTAATTTGAGTTCTCTCACTTCTTCTCTTCGTTAGCCTGGCTAAGGGTCTGTTGATCTTATTTATTTTTTCAAAGAACCAACTTTTAGTTTTGTCAATTTTTTCAATTGTTTCTTTTGTTTCAATTTCATTGATATAACCTCTGATTTTAATTATTTCTTGTCTTCTATATTTGCTGTTGTTTTGCTCTTCGTTTTCTAGGGTTTTGAGATGTAGTGTGAGATCATTTATTTGTTTTTTTTTTCTTTTTTTTTGTGGAATGAAATCCAAGCAATGAATTTTCCTCTTAAAACTGCTTTCATTGTGTCCCATAGATTTCAATATGATGTGTCTGTGTTTTCATTTATCTCTAAGAATTTTTTTTTATTTCCTCCTTTGTGTCTTCTGTATCCCATTGATCACTAAGTAACATATTGTTCATTCTCCAAGTGATGTAGTATTTTTCCTTCCTTCTTTTATCATTGATTTCCAATTTCATTCCATTATGGTCAGATAAGTTGCATGGTATTATTCCCACTCCTTTATAATTTCTAAGAGTTGCCCTATGGCATAATATATGGTCTATTTTTGAAAAGGATCCATGTGCTGCTGAGAAAAAAAGTATATTCACTTGATGATGGTTGACATATTCTATATATGTTGGTTAAGTCTAGGTTATTAATTGTGTTATTGAGTTGTAGATGGACACAATACGTTTTTTCTATTTATGTATTTTCTGGTGCTGCTGAAGATCAAACCCAGTGCCTCACAAGTGCTAGGCAAGCACTCTGCCACTGAGCCCCAACCCCAGGCCTGTATAAAATTGTATTAGTGACCCAGAGATCATTTAACTTACAGGACGATGAGAGCAGGAAGTCTGCAAAGTGTATACATAAATTGATGCATTTTGCTATCTTTTGGGGATTTCTGGCCTGGAACAAGTCACCCGCCTATGCTGAATGAAAATATAAGACATCTCCACTGCTGTACTCAGTATTCATTTTTCTCCTCCCACAAACTTGTTTTTTTCTGGGTTCTCATATTTTGTCACCAAGAAATTTGAAGTGGCCTTTGATTCCGTGTCCTTGGCCAGCTATCCATTCTATTACTTGCAATCAACTTCATCTGGAAGTTTTTCTATAACTCTCTTCTCATCCAGCACTGGTATGGATACTTACCAGCTCATGCTTAAACTAGTGGGGGAAGAGGGAACAAAAACAAAACAAAAACAACTCCTCTATGTCTTCTTGAATTCAACCCTTATCATTTAAAAGAATCATTATTTTTATCATTAAGGAAAATTAACTGAGCCAGGCAGAGTGGTGCCTGCCATGATCCCAGCAACTTGGGAGGCTGAGGCAGGAGGATCATGAGTTCAAATCAGCCTCAGAAACTTAGGACTAAGCAACCCAGTGATACCATGTCTCTAAATAAAGTATATATTAAAAAAGGGGGCTGGGTATGTGACTCATTGGTTAAGTAGCTATGGGTTAAATCCCTGGTGTCAAAAATAAATGAATAATGAGCAAAATTGACCACTGAAATTCTTTCTAAGAAGCTTTCAAACTCTCACAGCTTAGTAATCAGTGGAGGTTGGGAAATGTTAGCCCAGGATCATGAGAAGTATGAGCTTCTGCATGCATTACATGGTATGAGAATGAGGCTTAAATTCTCCCATGGATGATGACTATAGTATTTTCCTTTTGGAGAGACTAAGGGCCTCCATCGGCTCCTTGTTATGCCCAGGGACAGATACCTCATCCCTCAGATCATCGTGCATTGTCAGATTAAATCAGGTTCAATCCTGGAAGTCAGGTATGCACAAGACTGCCTTGGTTACACATGAGCCATTCTTAAGGACACTTTGGCATACAGCCATATACTATGGAAACGAGGTTCAACTTCCTTCCTGGTGGACATTTTATCATTACAATGAAGTAAAATAGACCTCCTAGTCACTAGTACTTTCTCTTGAGGTTATTTGTAAAAGAGGTTCACCTAAACTTATTAAACACATCTCAACTTCTTGTGTCATAGTCTTATGGGAAATCATATCTTCCATTAGGAGAGGGTCAAGGTGTGTCTTCTATTCTTAGGCTCCAAGGTGCTAACAATGCAACATGGGCACAAAAAGAATGTGGTATATGAGTAATTGGAGAGATGTTCTCTTCTACACAAGCCAGGCACTATCACAACAGTCAGTCTCTCAACTAGATGACAACTAGCCACTACAAAAACAGTATATCAACTGGGAAACTGCTGGAGAATGCAAAGGCTCATGCCCCTTGGGGGCTGGGGTGGGGTGAGAAAAGATTGCATCATACTACTCAGAACACTTTGCAATTTAAAACTCATGAGTTGCTCATTCTGGAATTTACTATAGCTTACAGAAAGGGAAACCATGGAGAAGTGGAACTATGATAATTGAATTGCAGTAAAACAAATACCAAGAGGCAATCTTGTTAATGGACAGATAGAAGCAGTTGATCAGGTACAAGACAGCATTAGTGGGTTTCCCTAGAGAATCCAAGAAGCTGGAAGGCAGTGGGAGGACATGATGAAACTTTTTTTTTTTTAAATAATTTTATACCTTGCAAAACTGTGCTTCAAAATATAAGGGGAGATTTGTACAAGGAAAGGTTTGTGGTGAGTAAACAACTCTTCAAGAAATGCCAATAGAGCCATCTAGGTTAAAGAAAATGACAAAAGACAGAACGTTGAGCCCATATAAAATAATGAGAAATAATGGTAGATATAGCTCTGTAGCTAAATATGGTAGCAAAATATATCCAGTACCATGGAGTGTATAGTTTCTAACTTTTTTCTATTTGTTCTAAAAGTATAAGTGTAAAAATTGTACTCTGTATGTGTAATAAGAATTGCAATGCATTCTGCTGTTGTGTATTTTAAAAAATAATATTACAATCAATAAATATGAGTGCAAAACTAACACTTAGAACACAAAAATAAAACTTAGAACCAAACAAATATTGATGCTGAATGACTACAAGACTCAATTTTTCATTTCTATCAGAAAATACCTAAGGCTGAGTAGTTTGTGATTAAAAAGTCATGTAGATGATAATTTTAGTCTGAGAGTCCATGATAAAGGGATCCCATCCACATGGGTTCTGGGGAGTATAAAATTGGCTGTATTCCAGCATGGTGGCTGACATCAGAGTGGGGACAAGTGGAAGAGGAAAAACCATATGGACCAATATGAGCCACAGAGCAGAGAGAGGCAGTCTTGATTTTTGAAAACAACTCATTTTCTCATTCCAAGAGACTAGCGTCCATTCTTCCTGAGGGTGGTGTCCCCAATGACGTAATTAACTCCCAGGAGACAGCACATTTGAAAGGTTCCCCTGCCTCAGTGCTCCCATAATGATTACCAAGTGTCCAAAACATAAGCTTGCTTGGGGACAAATGATATCCAAGCCATAGAAGACAGGCAGTGCATGAAGTTAGAGTCTATGACAAAAATAAAAACCAGGAGAGAGGGACAAATCTGTAAGAATAGCAGAACTTTTCTATACTATTGAAACTAATTTGGCATTAATAAAAACTGATTGTCATAAATGTAAAATATTAGAGCTCACAGAAAAATCACTAAGGAAAATCTAAAACATGTGCCAAAAGAAGAAAATAAAATAAAAATTGTACACAAGAAGAATGAATCATTAACAGGCAACAATGGGAAAATTATTATTCCAAAAACATGTAGGTAGAAAACAAGTGGCAACATAGAAGAAGCATTTTGTTCATTACTATTACTTTTTCTGCAAATAGATCCAATTTGTTCCAATTTTAGAAAGTATGTTGATCAAGTTGGGCATGCATCACACCTCTGTGACTCTAGAAACTCAGGAGACTAAGGTAAGAGAATTGCAAGTGGGAGGCCAAACTGGGTGCCTTATGAAAAACCTGTCTAAGTTATCATCATCTGGGCACAGTGGCACAATGCTGTCACTAAGCTACTTGTGAGACTGAGGCTAGGGTATCACAAGTTTGATGCTGGCAACAGCAACTTAGTGTAACAATCTATGAAAATAAAATATAAAAAATATTAAAAAGTGGCTGGGGATGTAGCCCAGTGTTATACCCTTTGGTATAAGACCTAGAACCAAACTAAATTATTCTGCTGTCTACATCAGATTTACTTTAAATTCCAAAACAAAGATGGAATACGAATAAAAAGTGCTAAATAAAAATAGCAATCAAGAGCCCACCAGTCGTTCAGGTCTATAATTCCAGTCACTCAGGAGGCTGAGGCAAAAGGATCATGAATTCAAAACTGCAGGTGGTAAAAATAGAGTTTCTCTTGATGGAATGGTCTGGCTGCAAAGTAAAAAATAAGAAAGATAAAGCAGGGGAAAAAATCCATAGGATACAGAAAGTAATTTTAAAAGCGGGGGCAGGATGGGCTAACCCATCTTAGGGATGAAGATTCCACAGGCAAAAGAGCATAATGGAGCCCATGTTTGCTTTATTTATATCAGGGAATATCAAAGGTTTTCCATGAAATATTCTTTGCCAAATAAGGTAGAGGTGGGCTTTGCAGTTCCCAATGGGATATGCCCAACTCCAAAGCTACATGAGGGGTCTTCCTAGTAGAGCAGAGATAGGGTCATATGCCTGGGCAATCTAGTGCACTCTGGAGAGCTGCGGATAGTTCTCAAGGTTAAACCTAAATCTCCAAGGCTCCATACCCAGAGAAGACCCTCAAGTAATTCATGGGTGGCACCCTGAATACCCCCCCACATTTTTACTTTGCAATAGAAAATGTTGAGCCATTATTTCAAGTTCCCGGAACCTTGTTCTGAGGGAGTGACAACCTATTATAACAATACAAAAAAGAACTAGTAGCAAACATCTCATTCCAATAATATACCATGCAGAGTGTTGCAGTGTGTGCGTTTCCATGGTTAAAGCCATTCCATTCTTTAAGTATTTCCAGTTAGAGAAGTAGGATCCAAAAGATCGATTTTGCTTTTTTGAATATCCTGGATGTTGTGATGTAACTCCATAAGATCCAGGCTATTATTACTGCTATGCCAAATACCCATTAGATGATTTAACCTTCTCCAAATCCCATTGGGAAGCCTTATATTTGGCTACAGTAACAGAGACCTTCATAGTCAGATGGCATTTAAACCTTTCCTTAAACGAGAGAGCAGAAAGCTCATTACCAATATTTATGACAGAAGTTTCTAAGGCATTTAAGTTAGATTCAATACTTTCATCAATATTTGTGATTATTGAAGACCTTGGAAGTATTTTGAGCCAAATTATTAAGAAAATTTGCATGTTAAATGTTCTAATATCTAGCCATTAAAGCTGCAACAGTAGAGTGATGAATGAGATTAAATAAAATTTGAAAAATTGTAACCAAGAATTATTAGTCCAAAAGCTTGCTTGAGTCTGGTCACCTGAGCATGTGTCTGTTGTAAAACCTGAAAACCAGCATCAGCATACCATAGCTCTGAAATGTTGGCTGATAGTAAGACAAAGAAAGACTGGAGAAGGATTAATGTTCCTTTCCCTCTGTTATATCTAGTGATGCAATTAGGTAAATTGCACTTTTTACTGGCTACGGGATATTTATCATCCTTTCTATTAACTACACATTTCCAGTAATTAAAGCATAAGGAGATTGAACACAGGCCTGCAGGCCATACCAGGACCCCTCTTTACATCCCCTGCCTACAAAGTCATGTATAGGGCTGTCAGTGTAATATAGGAAATCTGAGGCTGCAATTAAGCACCAAACATCTTTCTGGATACCACCTTCACTGAAGGTAAGGATATTACCAACAAAACCTCCAGGGATCATTGAATCCTTATGTGATTGTCTTTTGTCAATTCTTGGAGACCAGTCTAAAATATATCCACTCTTTCTAGAACCTTTTTGTGTACTGGCAAGACATTTGCACAGTGTCTCCATTTAGGAAAGTTACCAAATTCTATTGTAGAATGATTAGGACAGTAAGGTATTGGCAGACGTTCTGTGGCAATGACTGGCATGTTAGAGAAAGTCCAATTTTAATAACTGTTTGAACATATTGCATGCAGTCCCAGGGTCCAGTATGATTGGCTGGTCTAGACCCCCCCATATGCTTTATTTTCTTCAAAAGATACCCCGAGATAGCCAGCATGCTTATCATGGGACCAATATATATGTAGTTGTCCACTGTAACCAGTATAATTAAATCCAGTTACAGGAATGGGTGTAATCTGAGTATCTGTAAAACCACACATTACATGAGTATCATTGGTAAATACTGGGATTGATTCTCTGGTCCACACCACTGGGTGTACCAAAAGTGAGTCTGGAAAATATGTCCAATTGGTTTCTCCCTGGACCCCATTTACTGGACACTCAACAGAGCTAACATGGCCACAAACATTGTGGCTGCAGAGTTAGTCCCTCCTTGTGCCAAACTATCTGTTCAAAATGTAGCGCTAGATTCTACAGTTATCTCCATGATGGTAGATTCAATATTCAGTCTCTCTGGGCCTTCTTCATCCTCTTCCTCCTTTGTAGCTTTCACTTCCTGCTGGGGGACAGGTCTGACATTTCTGGGTCAATCATCAGTATCTGAACCTCAGTTCTAGGTCCTCCATGTCTGGTAGCACATTCAGGTACCCCAATAGGATGAGAGGCACCTTCTGGGAAAACACAAGCATGACCTCTACCCCACATTTTCACTGGATCTAATATTTTCTGTTATTATGTTTGTAAATCTTTCCACCAACCTTGGCTCAAGGGACTGGCTGCAGTAGAAGAAATGTGTCCTTTGGCTGCAGTGTGACAATTAAAAAAATTAAAACAAATCATGATTAAGGTTTTTTTGTGGGGTCTTATTCCCCTCCCTTTTTTGCAAATGTAGCTTCATAAATAAATGAGCTCATTCAACAATGGCTTGACTTTGAGGTTTCTAAGAATACCTGTTTTATGATCAGTACAAAATTGATGGCAAAACTGCTGAAAAGAAAAATTAGTATAAGCTGGAGTATTGTCAATTTCAATCTGTAAAGGACCTCCTGATGCTGCAAAAGTAGCTAGAAAGTGAGAAATAACATGTTGAATATTTTCTCTTACACAGGCAATGTAAAAAATAAATATAGAGTGTCAACAATAACATGAACTTAACACTGTTTCACAAATTGAGGGATGTGAGTTACATCCATTTGCCATAACTGATTTGGTCATAAACCATGGGATTATCCCAGTTGGTGAAGATAAAATATGTATGAAACATTGTGAGATTTGATGAAAAATTTGACAAGTTTTTCCCCAGGAATATTAAATTTTTTATGTAAAGTAGAAGCATTCTGAAGATGTAAAGAATGTGAGGCTTGTGCACAATCATATAAAGATATTTATTCACAAACAGCAACAAGTTTATCAATCTTATCATTACCTGATGCTAAAGGACCTGGAAGATTAGGATGTGCCCTTCTACGGCTAATGAAACATGGATGGTGTCACATTTGACTTGTCTTTTGTAAGGTCTGAAACAAATTAAGTAACTCTTGCAATGGTGGGTTCCCAGTAGTTGATGTTTCAATATTTTTTGTAACACAAACTGCATGTAAACTATCTGAATAAATATTGATTGACACATTTGCAAAATGAATTAAAGCACAAATGAGAGCTTGAAGATCTGCTCATTGTGCAGAAGTACAAGATGTCTGTATCATCTCTGTATGAGCATGGCTATAGAAACTTGCATTTCCTGAACTCGATCAGGAAATACTGTTAGTGCTCCAACTATTGGTTAAGCATGTACAATTTTGGGAAAAATAAATGTAGTCACAAGAGTAAACTGAATAATTTTATCCTGAAGGTAATAGCTTTCCATTTGACCAGGGAAATTAGCAAAATCTTTCTGCCAAGTATAAGAAGATTGCCAAAGCCAATCATGCACTTCAGTAGAAAAGGGGACAACAATAATATTAGGCTATGACCCAACTATCTGAAAAACTCGTGTTCTCCCTTTAATAACTCACTGAGCAATAAAGCCATGGAATGGAGTTGATGACTTTTGAGGAGAATGAGGTAGGCAACGCCCCTCAATAATTCCCAATTATTGCCACATTACTCCTGTAGGAGTATGAACATTTGGAAATGTTAATCAATATATAGGCTCTTGTGGATTAATTCTAGTAAGCTGTGCAGTAATCATGGCAGATTCAACCTTTGTTATGGCAATCCTTTCTTCTGCCATAAGTTGATGAGAAGGTAGAGAAGGATCCCTCTGTACAATATGAAACAAAGGACACAAATCTGCAGTGGCTAGATTTAAACTTGGTCACAGCCAATGAATATCACCTAGTAACTTTTAGAGGTCATGTGCCTTGGGCAATCTAATGTGCTTGGGTGAGCTGACCATAGTTCCCAAAGTTAAATCTAAATCCACATGGCTCTATACCAAGAGAAGACCCCCCAAGTAATTCATGGGAAGCTCCTTGCAACTTAGTGAGGCCCTACCTAAACATAAAACAGAAAAATGACTGGGAATAGGTCTCAGTGCTAAAGTGCTCCTGGGTAAAATCCACAATACAAGAAAAAAGAAGCAAATAAAAACAATAAAAAAAACAGCTGGTGAGCTATGGAAATGTCAGACAAAATCAGCTGAAACAGAAATTGTTAGATAGAGGCAAGAACATGATATATACTAGTAGTTACATATATTAAATTATATATTAAATATATATGCATATTTATGATAAAGATTAAAATATATAATACATATCAATAGAGTGGGAAGTCTCACAAACTAAGTTATAAATGTATACATGTCTAAAAACAGTGTTCCAAAATATGTGAATTGAAAACTATCAGGATTAAAGGAAGAAAAATTTCTCCAAAAAGAGGTGGATACTTTGTGATATTCCACTTTCAGGAAAGAATGAAATGACTAGCAAAAAGTCCCTGTAAAACAAAACGACTTGCACAACAATATAACTACACTAGCTCTAGAGGAATATATAGAATATTCTGCCCCAAAGAGTAGAATACACATTTTACCCTAGTGTGTTGGAAATATTGTGCAGGACTTGCCATTTTAAAGCCATAAAAATGTCAATAAATTTAAAAGCACTGAAATCAGGACAAGTACCTTTTATAAGTAAAATGCAATTAAGTTAAAAAAAATAGAAAATTTAAAAATTTGCAAACATGTAGCAATTAGTGTACTCTTAAGGAAGAAGAAAAAGAAAAAAAAATAGAAAATAGTTTAGGTGGATAAAAATGAAAGCAAACATGCCAAAACTTATGAGGTGCAGCTAAAGTAGACCTCAGAAGAAAATTCAAAACCACAAAAGCCTACATTCTAAAAGAAAAACTGCCCAAAGACCTAAATTTATACAGTAACTAGACAAATAGAAGCAAGCTGTAATCAAATTGCGCAAAGCATACATTAATAAAGAGTAGACCAAGAAGAAAAGAAATAGACAAAAGAATTAAGAAAACAAACTTGATTGTTCAAAAGATTTACAAAATTCATTGTTCAATTAACCAAGAGGAGAGAGAGAGAGAGAGAGAGAGAGAGAGAGAGAGAGAGAGAGAGAGAGACTCAAGTTAATAAATATCAAAAGTAAAGGTGAGACCATCAAAACAGACTCCACAAAAAATTTAGACAATTTAAGGGCATATTATGATCAACTGAATGTGAACAAATTTCTATAAAACATTTATCAAAACTGACTTAGACATAAAAAATCTAAAAAGAATTAATAAGAGATTTAATCAGTAAAAAACACAATAAAAACATCCACGTCAGAGCTGAGCATGGTTGGCACATACCTGTATCCCAGTGACTTGGGAGGCTGAGATAGGAGGATCATGAGTTCAAAGCCAGCCTCAGCAAAAGCAAGGTGCTAAGCAACTCAGAGAGATCCTGTCTCTAAACAAAGTGCAAAATAGTGCTGGGGATGTTGTTCTGTGGTCAAAGGCCCTGAGTTCAATATCTGGTACCAAACAACAACAACAAAAAATCCTATTAGAAATGTGAAGTGAAACTATCAAACTATATCTTACTCTAAAAGCATATATATGGATTTATGTGAATTAAATCTTAAGGTCTCTACCAAAGAACTATTTGAATGAAACATTTCAGCATTTATGCAGGATATAGCACCAATATATCAATACAATTTTTGTAGCAGAACAATAAATATTCAAAGCAAAATTATTAAAAATATTCCATTTATGGTAGCATCAAACATTAAATACATAGCAAAAAATTCACAAAAAATATCTTGTAAGCAGAAAATACTATAGAAAATGTTTAAAAGACTAAGTAGGCATCCACTATTTATTGATAAGATTTAATGTTGCTGAAATAGTAAAATGTAAGTTGATTTACATATCAATGTAAACCTTACCATAATTCCCACATGCCATTTTTGAAAAAGATGTAATAGTAAGCCTAAGGAGAATGTGAAAGTTCAGTCACCCTCAAATACCAAATACAGGTTTTTTTTTTTTTTTTTTTTCCAAGAAAAATATAAAGAACAAAATTGGAAGACTCACACATCCCAATTTTAAAGCTCAGTATAGTTTCAGTACTCAAAAAACCTGGAACCCTATTTCTCACACTGTTCAAAATCATTCAAAAGGAGTAAAAGACCTGACTGTGAAACTACAAAATAAACAAGAGAAAGAAATTTAAGACTCTGGTAAGGACAACAAATGTTTTCGACAGAATTTCAAAATCACACACACACACACACACACACACAAAGAAAAAAAATAAAAGTAGCATTAAACTAAAATTCTGATGTGGAGCAAAGAAAAAAAAAGTGGAATCTGTATAAAATGGGAGAAAATCTTTGCCCAGTATGCATTTGATACTAGCTTCATATTTAGAATATGTAAAGAACAAAAAAAATCATAACACCAAACAATCAGAAACTAAGTAATGCCATTCAAGTGGGCAAACAAAGTAAACAGTTTTCAAAAGAAGAAACAAAAAGTTCCAGTAAACATATAGAAAAATGTTCCATATAATTATCCTTCAGAAAAATGCAAATCAAAAATACAATGAGGAGGGCAGGGGAAATAGCTCAGTTGGTAGAGTGCTTGCCTTGCATGCACAACGACCTGAGTTCAGTCCCCAGCACCACAAAAAAAAAAATAAAATAAAATAAAATAAAATACATGAGGTAGCACCTCACCCCAGTCAGAATGGATAACTTAGAAAAGTGACAAACATTGATGTGGATGTGGAGAAAAATCAACACTTATGCACGGGTGTGTGCAAGTAAATTGGGTAGCTGATATGAAAAACTGTGCATATTACTCAAAAATTAACAATAGCTGGAATCATGGCACACAACCAATCCCATATATTTCAGAAGCTAAAAAAGGAGGATTACAAGTTTAAGGCCAGCTTGTGGAAGTTCAAGGTCAAACAGTGAAAAACCCTGTCTCCAATAAAAAAGAAATATGCTGGAGGCCAGGAATGGTGATAAATGCCTGTAAAGTAGGCAACTTGGGAGACCACAGTAGGAGGATCCTGAATTTGGTTAAGTCTTCATTATCTCAACTAAATAATAATAAAATTGAATTACCTTGTGATTCAGGTATCCCACTTGGGGGTATGTAATAAAAAAGAATGAAACCCTCATCTGATACCTGGACGTCCATGATTATTGAGGCACTTCCCAGTTGAAAAGATATTGCATCGCCTAGGAATTCTTGGACAGATGAACAAAGAAAATATGGCATATATGTAGGCATACATCCATAAAAATCAAATTCTGCCACCTGCAACCAATTGGGTGAAATTAGAGGATAGCGTGGTAAAATGAAATAAAACCAGACACAGACATAAAAACACTGCATGCTGTCCCTCATGTGGGGAAGCTAAACCTGAATTTAGGTTGGTGATTTAAAACACTGCATGCTGTCCCTCATGTGGGGAAGATAAACCTGCATTTAGGTTGGTGATTTTTAAAGGTTAAAGAGTGGAGGTGGAAAATGAGAATGGTATTTCATCAGTGGATGTGGCATATGTGTTAAAATGCCATGCAGAGACCCTTTATTATGTATACTTAGTACATCTTCATCAAAGGTATTTTTAAAATGTTACTGTAATCAGTACTGATTCACACTTACAAAATGATTAAGTGGAATAATATTGCCATCTGTGGTTGTGGATGCCTACGTACCTGCAACTCAGATGACTGAGGCAGGAGAATTGACATCTTGTGGTCACCCTTGGGAATGTAGCAAGATCTTGTCTCAAAACCAAAAAAAAAAAAATGAACTGGGGATAAATCTCAGTGGTAGAGTGTTCCTAGATTCAAACTCATTACTGCAAAAAGAAATAAGTAAATGGAATAGAATTTAGAAATAAATCCTTATATTTATGGTCAATTATTTTTCAAGGAGAATGCCAAGATGTTATAGAAAAAAAATGTTTTCAAAACATCTGGAACAACTATCCATATAACACTTGGAACACGATCTCAAACACTATCTCACACTCTACACAGTTAATTTTAAATGGAAGAAAGGTGTAAATATGAGAATTGGAACAACAAAATTCTTAGCAGAAAACATGTAAATCTCATGACCCTGCATTGGACAATAGATTCTTAGAAAAGACAATTTTTATTTTTTTCATTTTGGTACCAGGGATTGAACCCAGCAGAGCTTAACCACTTAGAAACATCCCCAGCCCTTCTAACAATTATATTTAGAGACCAATTACTAAGGCTGGCTTTGAGTATGTGATCCTCCTGCCTCAGCCTCCCAAAATGCTGGGATTATAAGCATATGCCAAAAGATACTTCTCATAATGCCATATATTTGGAAAATATCTACAGGATTTTAGATATGAGGCTTATAATGTGGCATAATAAATTTTTGAATGTTATAATAAACTTATTTACGATTTAGTCACTATTTTTTTTAAGCTATAGACTTCATCTAGGCTTCTGTATATGCTATGTGAAATTTCACTGTCCCCAATGGGGACTTCTAACTGGAAAACTCCAACCACATTTACCTTGTAAATGTCAAACCTGGATATCCATTTTTCTTAATCTATATTCTTAAATAAAATTGAAATTTCTCAAGAGTAAAGATTATTCCTCTGGAGCCAAATGATCCCTAGAATTGTGTGGAGTCATATTAGCTGAAGTGCTATCAAACAAATAACATTAACTAATAAATTTCTGACCCCAAACTAACATCTCTATACTTGTGGCTTCTTCATGTAGTCATGACTGTATTGTTAAGAGTTGCAAAAAAGAAAAATCTTATATTTTTATGGGCATATTTTTTAACAAATTATGAATTATCATGAAAAAGGTTCTCATTTTCTCCAAGCCCACAGAAGTTTCAACAGAGTCAAGATTAAGCCTATTACATTTAGAAATGTCTTGTTTCTTTAATAATTATTTGTTGGTACTGAAAATTAAACTCAGGGGTGCTTTACCCCTGAGCTACATCTCCAGTACCTTTGTACACTTTTAAATTTTATTTTTTATACTGAATTTTAACTACACATCACATTAGGGTTTATTTTGACATCAAATCATACCACTTTTAGAAGGCTGTTATTCTAAATGAGAAGAGTGGCATGATTAAAATAGATACAAATATCAAATAGCCATCACCACATTCAAAGTAATGAAAATTTTCTCAACTGTTTTTTATGAGTTTTTTTGCTTCCAGTTGTTACACAAAGTCCTTTGATCTATTTTTTTTTAATTTATTTTTCTATATGATGTGAGGTATCTATCCAAATACATTTTTTTCTTGTGGATATCTAGTCTCCCAGTGCCATTTTTGCTTTTGTTTTTACTCTTGAAAAATATAAGCCGTGTGTGTGTGTGTGTGTGTGTGTGTGTGTGTAATCCCTCTGAACACCAATTACAAATTGCTGCCCACGAAGGTCAGGCAAATTGCTGACCACACAGTTACAAATTGCCACCCCTGACCTGCACAGACAGCTGAACTTAAGTTCACTCGTGTGAAATTCCACGGACATCAAATAATGCACAGATACACTTTACCTTTACACAAGCTTCAGGACGGCTTCTCTGCTTTGGCCTCAGGCTCCCCAAAAGGGAGGGCAAGAGAAAGCCATGACAGGATGGTGAGAGAGTGAACAAATTCAGAAGAGAGCTTTTATTGGGGGATCCTTGTTCTTAGAAAGTTCTATTCAAAAATGGCCAGAGGGGCAGGGTTACAAGAGACACATGAGTATAACTCAACCCTCATGCATAACACCTACATCTGAAGATCCTCCCCCCTTTATCTTAGCTGGGAAAATGCCCAAGTCACCACAAATATAGTGACTGGTCAGAGCCTCCTGCTTCAAGACTGGAAGGCATGGGTCATTCAGAGGGGCTTCCCACATATCTGTCCTTCTTTCTTTGAAAAAGCAGGTGATGGGTCATTATTTCAAGTCCCTACATTCTTGTGCTGGAGGCATGACATCCTACAATTACAAAATAAGAGAGAATAAGTAGCAACGAGAACAATACAAGGATATACCATGCAGAGTGTTTAAGAATGTTTCCAGGGTTAAAGCTGTTTAATTATTTAAGTGTTTGATTAGCTAAAGAAGTAGGATCTGAAAAATCAAACTTACTTTTTTGTATATCTTGAATCTGATGATGCAGCTCCAAAAGATCCAAGCTGTTATCATTATTCTGCCAAATATCCAACAAATGGTTTTGAAACTTCTCCCAAAACCATTAAGAAGCATTGCATTTGGCAGTAGTAACACACACATACTTATAGCTAGCAGCACATTTATGTCTCCCCTTGAATTTCAAAGTGGAAAGTTCATTACCTATATTCATGACAGCAGCCTCTAAGGCATTTAACTTGGTCTCAATCATTTCATCAACATTTATTTGATTGTAAAGAGCCTTGGAAGTATTCTGAGCCAAATTATTAAGAAAATTTGCATGTTGAATATTTTAGATATGGCCACCAAAACTGTGACCATGGAAGCAATAAAAGAAACCAAGGCAACAACTCCCACTATTGTGAGTCCAAGAGCACATTTAGGTCTTGCTAGCTGGGCATGTATTTGTTGTAAGACTTGAAAACCAGCATCAGTCTACCATATATCTGAAATATTTCCTGGTAATAAGACAAAGGAGGGCTGATGAAGTATCATCGTTCCTTTTTCTCTATTATTTCTGGTGTTACAATTAGTTAAATTGCATTTACTACATGTTACAATATATATATCATCTTCCCTTTTGACTTTTACATTTCCAGTAATTAAAGCATAAGGAGATTGAACCAGACCCATAAGTAATAGCAAGAACCCTCCTTCTAGTACTTGCTTACAAAGTCTGGTAAAGTTTTGTCAGTAAAATGTAAGAATTCTGAGGCAGCAATTAAGCACCAAACATCTTTCTGAATGCCACCTTCGCTGAAGGTCAGGATGTCAATAAGTATGGACATTCCTTGCAAAACCAGCATGAAACCACCATTTGTCCCAGCTATCCCTCTCCTCGGACTATACCCAGAGGACTTAAAAAGAGCATACTACAGGGAATGAGCCACACCAAAGTTTATAGCAGCAGAATTAACAATAGCTGAACCATAGAACCAACCTAGGTGTCCTTCAACATATAAATGGATCAATAAAATGTGATATATATATATATATATATATATATATATATATATATATATATATATATATATATATATATATATATATATATATATATATATATATATATATATATATAAATACACACACACACACACACATATCCCCCACTAATTGAATATTACTTAGATTTAAAGATGAATGAAACTATGGCATTCATTGGTAAATGGATGGAGTTGAAGAATATCATGCTAAGTGAAATAAGCCCCCCCACACACACATACACACACACAAACCCAAAAGTCAAGTGTTCTCTCTGATAAGTGTATGCTAATTCACAATGGGGGTGGGGAAAAAGTGACTTTAGATTAAGTAGAGAGGAGTGTAGGGAGGGGAGGGGATATGGGGACAGGAAGGATAGTAGAATGAAACAGACATTACATATAACACATAATATATATGGGTGCTAAACCACTCAACAAGGGAGGGGGGAGAGAATAGAAATTCAGTGGATTAGAAACAGTTGGAACGAAGGGAAGAAACGGGAAATAGGAATACAAATGACAGTAGGATGAATCAGACACAACTTTTCTTTGTTCATATATAACTACAGCACCAGTGAACGTTCGCACCATGTACACCTCAAGAATGGAATGCTAACTAAAATGAGTTTTACTCAGTGTATAATATGTCAAAATTTGTCTGCTGTCATATATACTTAAAAAGAGTAACAAATGTTAAAAATGATAAGGGAAAATTTGTATACAGAGAAGGATTGTGAGTGAAAAACTTCAATAAATGCTAATGTCATTAAGGTTAAATAAAATTATAAAAGACTACCTTGAGCCCATACAAAATAATAAACAATGGTAAATAGAGTTTCCAAGTCAGTCTGTGTAACTATCTATTATCACAAAATTTTTGATTTACAACTCTTTTCTATTTGACTTACAAACAAGCACAAGAGAAATACTTACAAGTTGAGCAGAGAGGAAATATTACATAGCAGTGTTATGAATACTATTAATAGTGCTGTGTTCACTCAAAGAAAGCATTCTCAATATCCTCCCCCATGCAATAAAAAATCATGCAGTTGAAAGATATGCTAGTTACTGCTTAGATAACACATTCATGTGTTTGTTACATTAAGTATGTGGGCAGCTGCTCAACTTGGCAGGTCAGATCCAATAGATAAGGAAGACACTCTCTTCACACAAGACAGTGTTTCTTTTAGTATTATTATGAAAGTAAGAGAGAAAGCAAAAGAAATGGACACAGGCAATTGTATTGCCAGACTAAGAAAACCGCAACACTGAACTATGTCCTAGAGAGTCCGAAACAGCTTCTCAGGGTCCTGACTGGGAAGTCCTAGGCAGAGCATACTCTCCACAGGTGAGAGTCTGAAGTCTTGTTATAACTTGTATTTAAAGTGGGGTTGAATAAATTCAAGTTAGAACAAAGAAAGCTTCATCCTAACAGCTTTCATGACCTAGTGATCCCATGAAGAACACTACATCCTCCCAAGAACAGGTCAGATCCCAGAGTAGAGAGTGATAGCCTTGAGATGACTAAATAAATTGAAGTTCCAATGAGAGAGCCACCAAGCCAAATGCATTGATAAATCAGCATCCTTTAGCTGTTTCATCAAGGATATGCAGACATCATGCAGGCCCATGGAAAGGGAAGATCTTTAGTATTTTTTTTTTTTTTTTTTTTAGATCTCTGGTACTGAATCTTCCCTATGGGCCTTATAAATAGTTAAAACTCTCATATGGAAAATGAAGCCATTTTCTGTGTAAAATAACACACAGTGGAGACAAGCATGAAGCCTAGAGATTTACCCTTTGGAATAATAAATGGTGTGAATATTATTCTCCTAGAAATTACCATTATATTTCAATATTTATTTTCCCAAATAAAGTTAAATGAAATATTTGTAGGTGGTGTTTTGTTGACCCAAAGGGCTCACATATGAAGAGTATATTTTGTTTTTACTTTTTGAACAGGACTAGTATATGAAAGTCTAGAGGTTTATTTCAATCAAAATTGTGTTCTCTCTCTGTGATATCATGGGTTCCTGGAGCTGTAAGATCTGAAGAGGGACAGGGTTAGTTTATACTATCTTATAATTACTGGATTGCAGAGGGGTCTCGGAGACCATGACACATGCTCTCTACCATATAATCCAATAAGTATAACAAACATTATAATGTAAGTCATTAAGTAGAACAAAAAACCTATAAAATCAAATATATAATGAAATAAAAATGTGGGGCATAAATGCTCCTATAGTATGTCTGTTTCTTTTTACCTTTATCATTTTACATGTTTCTGGTTACACTTTTCTACTGGGTATCCAAAACTAAACAGGTGGTCCTATATTGGGATGATTTTCCTACACTTGAGGTCAGTTCAGTCTCCTCAGTGATGAATGTCATTTATTCATGAGGAACTGCATGGTTTCTTCAGTTCAACAGTCAGGATGGGCCTGTGGACCACGTGGTTTCCACAGGAAACATTGAGACTATTTCTCCTTCAGCAACCCTCCTTTTTTACCTGAATATGCACATTGGCTCCTAGTCTCTTGGGTCTTTTACCTCTCCCTGATTGGAAGCTTGTAACTCTCCAGAGTTGTAGATCCCTTAGGGAGTACTGCACCTCTATAAGGTGAAATGTTAAAGTCCTAATTCAAACTAGGGATATCTGGGCATTATTTTAGTATCCCATGGTCCTTCCTATAACTTTCTTAATTTTTCCATAATTACAAACAAGATAGTATATAATTTACATATATAATATTCCCCAAATAAAACTTGATTAAACATATGAAATAATTAATGGAGACGTTAGAACATTATTTACCCAATAGAATATTTTACTAATGCATCGATCCATTAGCAAAGTGAATAGTGGAAGATGTGTGACCTAATAACATCATTAAATTCATGACAAGGTTAACTTTAAGAAATTCACACTTTATTTAGTAACAAATTGCATCCATAATGAAATATAAATAAAAATTCTCTGTAAAACGGGCATGGTGGTCCATGCCTGTGATCCTAGCTTAGCAAGTTAAAAACCAGGGTTCATAACTTAGTGAGGCCCTATGCAACTTAGCAAACCCCATCTCTAAAAATAAATGAAAACAAAAATCTGGGGATGTGGTTTACTGATTAAGTACCCCTAAGTTTAAGTACAAAAATAGAAATGAAAAATTTTAAATTTCATATAATCATAAGAGACTTCTGAAATAATCAACTCTGAGTATTATTATTTCTCCAGTTGTGAAAAATGAGACTCTTTAATAATTGTTTATTTACACTAAAATTATATCCTTTTAGGGATGCACTATTCTATACTTTTATTTCCTTATTTCTAAATATATCACCTCAAGATGTTAAGAAAATTTTCAGCAAGTGTGAAAAGCAATTACCCATTTTCTACATTTAAATGATTTTTTTCCCTCCTAGGTCCCAAATACTTCAAGGGATGGGCTATAGATAAGAAACTTACTACAATCTTTATATTGGTCATGGTGTTCTTATAAATATTTTGCTGTTATCTAAGGTACACACTTTGGACAGATGCTATTCCACACTTGCTACAGATATGAGGTCAGAATTCAAAAATGTCTGAATTTTGAATACAGTCTTGGACACATTCTTTGGGTTTCTATATGCTAGAAATCCTCCAGTGTTTTAAAAATGTTTGATCAATGGCTAAAAGCTTTCAAAAAATTTTCCACATGTCCTCTCACTCGTATGAATTCTGAGGTGTTGAGTATGGTGTGAACAACTGTTGGAGACTGTGTCACCTATTTTACACTTGTACAATTTCTGTGCTATCATATATCTGGTATGAAATACTGTTGAACTACTGTGAAATAAGGGTTGATTTATCCTTAAAGACACTGATGCAACGTTTTCACATGTAAAACTTCTCTGCAGTATAAAATCTAAATATTTAGTAAGATGTGATCTTCAATTTTAAAAGCTCTACCATTCTTCATATTTATAGGACTTCTATCTAGTATGGGTTCTCTGGTGTTGAGTAAGTGATGATTGTTGATTAAAATCTTTTCCACATTCTCTACATTTGTAGGATGTCTCTCCAGTGTGGATTCTCTGGTGCTGAGTAAGAGATGCTTTGTAATGAAAACTTTTGCCACATTCTTTATATTTGTAGGGCTTCTCTCCAGTATGAATCCTGTTGTGGTGATTGAGCTATGAGTTTGTATTAAAACTTTTGTCACACACTTTACATTTGTAGGGCTTCTCTCTAGTATGAATACGTTTGTGCCAATTACGCTGTGAGATGCTATTAAAAGCTTTGCCACATTCTTTACAATTGTAGGGCTTCTCTCCAGTGTGGATTCGCTGGTGCTGAGTAAGTGATGATTTTTGATTAAAACTCTTGGCACACATTTTACATTTGTAGGGCTTCTCTTCAGTATGAATCCTGTTGTGGCAATAAAGATTCGAGTTTCTATTAAAACTTTTGCCACACACTTTACATTTGTAGGACTTCTCTCCAGTATGACTTCTGCTGTGCCAATCAAGATGTGAGATGGTATTAAAACTCTTGCCACACACTTTACTTTTGTAGGGCTTTTCTCCAGTATGAATTCTCTCATGATTTTTAAGGATTGGTTTTTGACTAAAAGCTTCACAAAATTGTTTACATATATGGGGCATCTCCCCAGTGTGTGTCCACTGGTGACAAATAAGATTAAAAATTTTATTAGAAGTTTTGTCACATTCTTTGCATTTGCATGGCATATATCCTGTATGAACACTGTGATGTTGAGTAAAGTTTTTGAGTGTGTTGCATTCTTCACATTGGTAGGTCTTCTCTGCAGAATAAATTTTTTGGTGTTGAGTAAAAGTTGAAGAATTTTTTAAGAATTTGCCACACTTTATAAATTGCAGAAAATGGATATTTTGTAAAGAAACTCTCATAAGTATCACTTTTAGAAATATATTCTCTGTGCAAATGTTTGACTGGAAGTTTAAATAACTTACATTTATAATTGGTCAAGTTAAAAACTAATACTTGGAACAGATTTCAAATTTTCCACATTAACTTTCACTTCAAAAATGGCTGTGGATATAATCTTAAAGAAATATACAGCTCCTCAAAAGTAAGTGGAATAAATTGAATTTTTTTTTAGATATTAATTGTTCCTGGTGTCTTTTGGCCATAAAACTTTTATCATAAATAGGGACTACCAATTGGTTTTGACCATTATAATACGATTTTGAACTTTACTCTCACCTATATTTTCCCATTGTTTTCTTAGTTGTAAATAGTAAAGGTCACACTTTCCAGATCTTCCCTCTCTCTCATTTATTCCCTGCTCTGGTAAAATTTCTAGAGGATGATGAGAGATCATGGCTGAAATAAAAATAACAATCATGTTTACTTACTGTACTGAGCTGAGTATATTTTGTAAACATAGGAAATTACAGAAATAAAGAAACATCATCAGGGGAGTAAGTTATTAAATCTAAGCCCATCATTACTGCAGAAATATATAAATCAAATAAAAATGTACACAGAAAATTACTTTGAGAACTTTCTAAATCATCTTACTGTTCACAGTATCCAAGATGAGTACATTCCTATGGAGAGTAATATAGTAAAGGAAAATACATTGTGTTAAACAAAGCCTTTCCTCCTTCACAATATATTTTAAAAATCTACCGACTTTCTTCTGTTTCATTAAAGAAATATGAAACATGCAAATATTTGGGGACTGTTCAAAAAGGGGTTCCTGCTTATCAACAGAAAAAAAACATGGCTAAATCTACTGTAAGAAAAGTAAGTTATGAATTACTAAAAGGGGATAGTAAATTATCATTTAAAAGAAGTTTACTGAACTAAACCAACACACAAAAAATAGAATAAAATATCGTCAAGAATTGTTAATAGTAATAAGCAGAAAATGTGTTCAAAGACTTTATTTAGAAAATGTCTGAGTCAGGGGTTGTTGTACACAGCAACATAGGAGGTTGAGCCAGAAGGTTCAAAATTTCAAGGCCAGCCAAAGTAAAATATGCAAAGTGGTAGTTCTCTTTCCAGTACTAATGAATTCATCTGAGAGAAAAAAAAAAAAAAAAAAAAACATCCAAGCAGCTCAATTATCTCCAACTTGTAAAGACTCAAAGCAGGTTTTAATCCAAGTTTTAAAACTTACAGAGAATACTCAGAGCATCTAAGAGAAAAAAAAAAAAAAAAAAAGATGTGTTACCTAGAAATGTGTAACTCTATAATTGTGAAATCCTTAGTCAAAACTTCACAACACAGAAAGGAATTTGGGGCCATTTTCAAGGGATGAAAGAATAAAATTATCAACCAAGACATTATATTCACAGCTACTATCTTTCAAAAGAGAAGAAAAATAAAGACTTTAAAGATATAAATGCACACATTATTAATTAACACTAGATCTGTTCTCTAAAAAGTACTAGAGATAATCCTTCTTAGTGAAATGTAAGTGTGCACAGCAACACAAGTCATATGAAATTCTAAAAATTTCTTAGCACAAACAATTCTATTTTATTGTAATGATGGATGACAAAACATGTAATTTTGCAATGGTATTTGAAAGACAAAAGCATCAAAACAAAACTGTTAATAGGCATATATACCTGTAACAATAATATAGTTTTAAAAGACACAAATATATTGAATTTTTAATAAAGTGAAGTCAAGTTGATACTCATACAAAGTATGAGTAGGAGATTCTTCGTTTTTAGATCTTTTTTGTTGGCAAAATCAATTACAAAATTATGATCAAAACAAACCTTGGCTATCTGAATTAATGCTAAAAATTACAACTGTAGGTAGGCCATAATATACTCTAAATCTAAGAACACACAAATACTGAAAGCAAAAGGATATAAGAATGACACACACAAAAGTGACCGATCAGAACCTGGGCTGTCTAAATTATAGTTACACAAAACATAGTTGAAGACAGTTACAGAACATAGAAGACATTTTAAATTAAAAAAAAAAATTGAAAAGAGGCAAAATAGAGAAAATGAACCTTTGCCTAGGTTCTGAATTAAGAGTAAATACATTAGCAACATACATCCTACTTCCCAAACACACAAAGTAAACATTGAGATAGTTCAATGAAAACAAAGAATCACTGTTATACTAGGATACATCAATCCCCACTTACTGAAAAGGGAAATACTGTGAAACAAAATGGTAATTTCAAAGCATAAGACTTTGAAAATATTTTTGAAACTATTGTAGACTTATAGAATCCCTGTTCTTAATCTCAATTGGGATATTATGTTGGATAGACCAATTTTATGTATTATAACAAAGGTTAATAAATATTTAAGTTATAGTTATTTTGTAACCAACATGTAATAAATATTTGAAGTCAAAAGTGGTAGGGATTTCAAAAATCCCTAAATATGTGTCAGTTGATTGAACACTCTTGAGCATGCTGTTGTTCAAGAATTGAAACATAATGTTAAGTAACATAAACATCTTTTAATTTTAACTAGACTCTCCAAGTAATATTCAAACTCCAGTTGTTAGATTTCTCTGCAAAAAATTCTTAGAATTGTATGAATATCCCTTATAATACAAATAACATTAGAATAATATTTCCCTGCTAAAAAATATACTAAAAGTTACAGCATTCAATTGTAAATGCAGACATGTAATGAAGTAGATGGAGTTCTGAGTGAGTGTGGTAATAAGCCCTCACATCAATAGCAAATTAAAAGCATTGCATACCAGTGTTGTTACAATGTTACTCACAGAGCCATTATGGGGGATGCAAACCAAATATCCCTTAAAATAAACTGACAATGTTACTCAACAGAGCCATCATGGGTGATTCAAACCAAATATCCTGTATATTTAAAAATGTGTGTAATTGTATATAATCTGTATAACTGTATATTTTATTTTATTTTTTTTTTTAATTTTTTATTGTGGGTTGTTCAAAACATTACAAATTTCTTGACATATCATATTCCACACTTTGATTCAAGTGGGTTATGAACTCCCACCTTCACCCCATACCCAGATTGCAGAATCACATCAGTTACACATCCATTGATTTACAAATTGCCATACTAGTGTCTGTTGTGCTCCGCTGCCTTTCCCGTCCTCCCCCCTCCCCCCTCCCCACCTCTCCCCTCCCCTCCCCTCCTCTCTCTCTACCTCCTCCACTGTATAACCCTGAGGGTCTCCTTCCATTACCATGCAATTTCCCTTCTCTCTCCCTTTCCCTCCCACCTCTCATCCCTGTTTAATGTTAATCTTCTTCTCCTGCTCTTCGTCCCTACTCTGTTCTTAGTTACTCTCCTTATATCAAAGAAGACATTTGGCATTTGTTTTTTAGGGATTGGCTAGCTTCACTTAGCATAATCTGCTCTAATGCCATCCATTTCCCTGTAAATTCTATGATTTTGTCATTTTTTAATGCAGAGTAATACTCCATTGTGTATAAATGCCACATTTTTTTTATCCATTCGTCTATTGAAGGGCATCTAGGTTGGTTCCACAGTCTTGCTATTGTGAACTGTGCTGCTATGAACATCGATGTAGCAGTGTCCCTGTAGCATGCCCTTTTTAGGTCTTTAGGGAATAGACCAAGAAGGGGAATAGCTGGGTCAAATGGTGGCTCCATTCCCAACTTTCCAAGAAATCTCCATACTGCTTTCCAAATTGGCTGCACCGATCTGCAGTCCCACCAGTAATGTACAAGTGTACCCTTTTCCCCACATCCTCTCCAGCACTTGTTGTTGTTTGACTTCATAATGGCTGCCAATCTTACTGGAGTGAGATGGTATCTTAGGGTGGTTTTGATTTGCATTTCTCTGACAGCTAGAGATGTTGAGCATTTTTTCATGTACTTGTTGATTGACTGTATGTCCTCCTCTGAGAAGTGTCTGTTCAGGTCCTTGGCCCATTTGTTGATTGGGTTGTTTGTTCTCTTATTGTCTAATTTTTTGAGTTATTTGTATACTCTGGATATTAGGGCTCTATCTGAAGTGTGAGGAGTAAAGATTTGTTCCCAGGGTGTAGGCTCCCTATTTACCTCTCTTATTGTTTCTTTTGCTGAGAAAAAAACTTTTTAGTTTGATTAAGTCCCATTTGTTGATTCTAGTTATTAACTTTTGTGCTATGGGTGTCCTATTGAGGAATTTGGAGCCCGACCCCACCGACTGTATATCGTAGCCAACTTTTTCTTCTATCAGACGGCGTGTCTCTGATTTGATATCAAGCTCCTTGATCCATTTTGAATTCACTTTTGTGCATGGCGAGAGAAAGGGATTCAGTTTCATTTTGTTGCATATGGATTTCCAGTTTTCCCAGCACCATTTGTTGAAGATGCTATCCTTCCTCCATTGCATGTTTTTAGCCCCTTTATCAAATATAAGAAAGTTGTAGTTTTGTGGATTGGTTTCTGTGTCCTCTATTCTGTACCATTGGTCCACCCGTCTGTTTTGGTACCAGTACCATGCTGTTTTTGTTACTATTGCTCTGTAGTATAGTTTGAAGTCTGGTATCGCTATAACGCCTGATTCACACTTCCTGCTTAGCATTGTTTTTGCTATTCTGGGTCTTTTATTTTTCCATATGAATTTCATGATTGCTTTCTCTATTTCTACAAGAAATGCCGTTGAGATTTTGATTGGCATTGCATTAAACCTATAGAGAACTTTTGGTAATATCGCCATTTTGATGATGTTAGTTCTGCCTATCCATGAACAGGGTATATTTTTCCATCTTCTAAGATCTTCTTCTATTTCTCTCTTTAGGGTTTTGTAGTTTTCATTGTATAAGTCTTTCACCTCTTTTGTTAGGTTGATTCCCAAGTATTTTATTTTTTTTGAAGATATTTTGAATGGAGTGGTTGTCCTCATTTCCATTTCAGAGGATTTGTCGCTGATATACAGGAATGCCTTTGATTTATGCGTGTTGATTTTATATCCTGCCACTTTGATGAATTCATTTATTAGCTCTAATAGTTTCTTTGTAGACCCTTTTGGGTCTGCTAGGTATAGAATCATATCATCTGCAAATAGTGATAATTTAAGTTCTTCTTTTCCTATTTTTATGCCTTTAAATTCTTTCGTCTGTCTAATTGCTCTGGCCAATGTTTCGAGAACTATGTTGAACAGAAGTGGAGAGAGAGGGCATCCCTGTCTTGTTCCAGATTTTAGAGGGAATGCCTTCAGTTTTTCTCCATTCAGAATGATGCTAGCCTGAGGCTTAGCATAGATTGCTTTTACAATATTGAGGTATGTTCCTGTTATCCCTAGTTTTTCTAGAGCTTTGAACATAAAGGGATGCTGTACTTTGTCGAATGCTTTTTCCTCATCTATCGAGATGATCATATGGTTCTTATTTTTAAGTCTATTGATGTGGTGAATAACATTTATTGATTTCCGTATATTGAACCAGCCTTGCATCCCAGGGATGAATCCTACTTGATCATGGTGTACAATTTTTTTGATATGTTTTTGTATCCGATTCGCCAGAATTTTATTGAGGATTTTTGCATCTAGGTTCATTAGAGATATTGGTCTGTAGTTTTCTTTCTTTGAAGTGTCTTTGTCTGGTTTAGGTATCAGGGTGATGTTGGCCTCATAGAATGAATTTGGAAGTTCTCCCTCCTTTTCTATTTCCTGAAGTAGCTTGAAAAGTATTGGTATTAGTTCTTCTTTAAAGGTTTTGTAAAATTCTGCTGTATACCCATCTGGACCTGGGCTTTTCTTAGTTGGTAGTCTTTTTATGGTTTCTTCTATTTCCTCAATTGATATTGGTCTGTTTAGGTTTTCTATATCCTCCTGACTCAATCTGGGCAGATCATATGACTTAAGAAATTTATCTATGCCTTCACTATCTTCTAATTTGTTGGAGTATAAGGATTCAAAATAGTTTTTGATTATCTTCTGTATTTCTGAAGTGTCTGTTGTGATATTGCCTTTTTCATCCCGTATGCTAGTAATTTGAGTTCTCTCTCTTCTTCTCTTCGCTAGCATGGCTAAGGGTCTGTCGATTTTGTTTATTTTTTCAAAGAACCAACTTTTAGTTTTGTCAATTTTTTCAATTGTTTCTTTTGTTTCAATTTCATTAATTTCAGCTCTGATTTTAATTATTTCTTGCCTTCTACTTCTTTTGCTGTTGTTTTGCTCTTCTTTTTCAAGGATTTTGAGATGAAGTATGAGATCATTTATTTGTTGGTTTTTTCTTTTTTTAGGGAATGAACTCCAAGCAATGAATTTTCCTCTTAGAACTGCTTTCAATGTGTCCCATAGATTCCGATATGTTGTGTCTGTGTTTTCATTAATCTCTAAGAATTTTTTAATTTCCTCCTTGATGTCTTCTATAACCCATTGATCATTCAGTAACCTATTGTTCATTCTCCAAGTGATGTATGCTTTTTCCTTCCTTCTTTTATCGTTGATTTTCAGTTTCATTCCATTATGATCAGATAAGATGCATGGTATTATCTCTACTCCTTTATATTGTCTAAGAGTTGCCCTGTGACATAATATATGATCTATTTTAGAGAAGGATCCATGTGCTGCTGAGAAAAAAGTGTAACTGCTTGATGTTGGGTGGAATACTCTATATATGTCAATTAAGTCTAGGTTATTAATAGTGTTATTGAGTTCTATAGTTTCCTTATTCAACTTTTGTTTGGAAGATCTGTCCAGTGGCGAGAGAGGTGTGTTGAAGTCTCCCATGATTATGGTATGGTGGTCTATTAGACTCTTGAACTTGAGAAGAGTTTGTTTGACGAACATAGCTGCACCATTGTTTGGGGCATAAATATTTATGATTGTTATGTCTTGTTGTTGTATGGTTCCCTTAAGCAGTATGTAGTGTCCCTCTTTATCCCTTTTGATTAACTTTGGCTTGAAATCTATTTTATTTGATATGAGTATGGCCACTCCTGCTTGTTTCCGAAGTCCATATGAGTGATATGATTTTTCCCAACCTTTCACCTTCAGCCTATGTATGTCTTTTCCTATCAAATGCGTCTCCTGTAGGCAGCATATTGTTGGGTCTTGTTTTGTGATCCATTCTACTAGCCTGTGTCTCTTAATTGGTGAGTTTAAGCCATTAACATTTAGGGTTATTATTGAGATATGGGTTGTTCTTCCAGCCATATTTGTTTATTTCTGTTACTAAACATGGTTTGTTTTCCTCTTTGATTATTCCCCCCCCCTTTACTGTCCTACCTCCCACTGTTGGTTTTCATTGTTATTTTCCATTTCCTCTTCCTGTAATGCTTTGGCGAGGATGTTTTGAAGAGATGGTTTTCTAGCTGCGAATTCTTTAAACTTTTGTTTATCGTGGAAGGTTTTAATGTCATCTTCCATCCTGAAGCTTAATTTCGCTGGATACACAATTCTTGGTTGGAACCCATTTTCTTTCAGTGTTTGAAATATGTTATTCCAGGATCTTCTAGCTTTCAGAGTCTGTGTTGAAAGATCAGCTGTTATCCTGATTGGCTTACCCCTAAATGTAATCTGCTTCCTTTCTCTTGTAGCTTTTAAAATTCTCTCCTTATTCTGTATGTTGGGCATCTTCATTATAATGTGTCTAGGTGTGGATCTCTTATGATTTTGCACATTCGGCGTCCTGTAGGCTTCTAGGATTTGGGATTCTGTCTCATTCTTCAAGTCTGGGAAGTTTTCTTGTATTATTTCATTGAATAGACTTCTCATTCCTTTGGTTTGGTGTTCTGTACCTTCCTGTATCCCAATGACTCTTAAGTTTGGTCTCTTAATGTTATCCCATATTTCTTGGATGTTCTGCTCATGGTTCCTTAACAGTCTTGCTGAGCTGTCTATGTTCTTTTCCAGTTGAAATACTTTGTCTTCATTGTCTGATGTTCTATCTTCTAAGTGTTCTACTCTGCTGGTAGTATTCTCCATTGAGTTTTTAAGTTGGTTTATTGCTTCCTGCATTTCTAGGATTTCTGTTTGTTCGTTTTTTATAACCTCTATCTCCCTGTATAGTTGATCCTTTGCTTCCTGGATTTGTTTGCGTAATTCGTTGTCAAAGTGATCTTTCATTGTCTGATTTTGCTGTTTAATGTCTTCCTTGATACTCCAGATCATCTGAAGCATGTATATCCTGAATTCTTTATCTGACATTCCATCTGCTGCAGCTGTTACCTCTTCTAAAGTTGCGTTGACCTGCATTGCTTGTGGTCCTTTCTTTCCTTGTCTTTTCATACTGCTTGCGTATCTTTCCTGCAGGTGCGGGCGGCGGCTCTGCTCTCTCCTTATTCCAATTGGGGTTTCGTGGCTACCACGCCGGCAGGTCACTGGGCCTGTTCTGGGAGCTGGCGGCGGCTCTGTTCTGCCCCTGCTCTGATTGGGGTGACGAGTGTACCACACCGGCAGGCCACCGGCCCTGATCCGCCGGTCGGTTGCAGGTTTGCCTACCCTGCAGGCGCGGGAGGCGGCTCTACTCTGCCCCTACTCCAAATGGGGTGACGTGTCTGTCGTACCAGCAGGCCACTGGGCCTGTCCCTCTGGTCGGTCGCAGATCTGCCCACCTTTCGGGCACGGGTGGAGGCTCTGCTCTGCCCCTACTCCAATTGGGGTGTCGTGACTACCCCGCCTGCAGGACGCTGGGCCTGTTCCTGGCACAGGCGGCGACTCTGCTCTGCCACTACTCCAATTAGGGTGGTGTTTGTACCACGCCGGCAGGCTCCTGGGCCTGATCCGCCAGTCTGTTGTAGGTCTGCCTACCTTGGAGGCGCGGGCAACGGATCTGCCCTGCCCCTCCTACCACGCCTGCGGACCCCTGGGCCTGATCTGCAGGTTGATCACTGGTCTGCTCACCCTGCGGGCACGGGTGGCAGTTCTGCTCCGCCCCCATTCCAATTGGGGTCACGTGACCACCACACCGGCAGGGCCTGATCCGGGCATGGCAGAAGGATCTGCTCTGCCCCTACTCCAGTTGGGGTGATGTGTGTACCACACTGGCAGGCCACTGGGCCTGACCCGCCAGGCTGTCACAGGTCTGTTTACCTTGCCAGCGCGAATGGCGGCTCTGCCCTGCCCCTCCTACCATGCCCATGTACCACTGGGTCGCGGGTCTGCCCACCTTGCGGGTGCGGGTGGCGGCTCCGCTCCGCCCCCTCTCCAATTGGGGTCACGCGGTCACCACGCTGGCGAGCCGCTGGGCCTGCTCTGGGCGCTGGTGGCGGCCCGGCTCCTCCCCTCTGGCTCGACGACAAATTGAGGAGACTCGGGTGATTGTGCCTCACCCCCCCTACCAGGAGACCAACTGCTTATGTCACCGCTGGTATTGATGAAGTTCTCTCCTCCGCCGCTTTCTGCTGACATCAGATCTCTGCCATGTTGGTATCCTATGCGAATGGCAGCATTTCGTTCCCCTTGCCAGGCAACCAATGCAACGGATGAGTCCTGACCGGCCCTCCGCAGGACCCGGACCAAGAAGCAGTTTCCGCGGGCTCCTAGCCCCGGGCCAGGGAAGTTCCGGGAGCCGGAACTCAGCCGCTCCGTGCTCTGTGTAAACTCCTATAAGTGTAAGCTCCAAGAAGCAGTCACCGCGGGCTCAGTTCCGGGAGCTGGAATTCGGCTGCTTAGTGCTTGGTGTATGCTCTGATAGGTGCAGGGTCCAAGAAGCAGCCTCCGCAGGCTCCGCAGCCCTGGGCCAGGGTGGTTCCGGGACGGTTCCGGGAGCCGGAACTCGGCCGCCCCGCGCTCGGTGTTCGCTCCGATAGGATCAGGTTCTAAGAAGCACCCAGGCACTGAACCCTAGCAATCTGTCTGCAAGCCGCAGGCGAATTGCAGCCTGAAATTACCTGATCTATGGCTGAATGAGCTGCGGTCAGTCGAAAACAGGGGTGGTGACGTCAGTTTACCAACATGGTGGCTGCTGGCCTCCTCTGTGGTCTGACCGGTGTGGAGAACCGAGATGGACCGCTTCCTTCCCCTGTCTCGAACCCAGAATTCAGCCCTGAGTACGGTGCTTGCGCGGCTGGCAGAAACTGCAGCGCTGTAACCCTGCGTCTCTATCCCAGCGCGCTCTGCAGACTTTAGCCGCGGGGCGATTTGCTGAATAAGCAGTGTTACCCTCCGTGCAACAAACCTCTCGCGTTTGAGTCCCCGTAGCCGATCCTCGTGCGATAGAAATCCTTCCTCCAGGTTCCGGAGCACCCCACTATTGCTGGAAATTCCTAACAAAATATCCTTTAGCCGTCCTGACTTGTCATACTCCCACACAGTGAAGCAGCACACGGGGACAATGCACTCCCCTCGCCGCCATCTTCCTTCTCTCTATAACTGTATATTTTAAAACTTGGAGACAGTAAGTTTTATTTTGTGGTTTTGATTATAATGAAAATTAAAAACAACACATAAAAGATAACTGCAACTTTTTTCAAAGCTACATTTAAAATAATGTGGTCTTTATTTTATAAATAATAACAAACTCATCAGTATACAAATGATGGGCATGCATGTAATCTCAGCTACTAGGAAGTCTGAGGCATGAGAATTGCAAATTCAAGACATCCTCAATCACTTAGTGAGAACCTCTCTTCAACTATGAATGAAAAGGAGCTTGGGGTGTAGTTCAGCATTAGAGTATCCCTGCCATCAATCCCCATTACATTTACATATAGAAAATTTCAATTTCTATTTACTCAGGCAGAATGAAAGGCCAATCAAGATAAAATACAAAAGTCATAGACAAAAGAGGCTTAATATTTATAAAAGCAAAAGCACATATAACATTACTGGCAATACAAAAAAAGAGTCATGCATATCTTGATTTGTGAAATAATTAACTGATATGAGGAAACCCAGTCTGTAACATGGAACCTCCTGTACACAATGAAAAACATGAAGAAAAAAAAATAACCAACCAAATTGTAAATATACACAGATGTATTATTTTAAACATCCTCTTATTCAACTACAACTTACACCATCTCTCAAAAGAGCAGTCTTGGTCCATCTTGACATTCATTTCATGGCAGATAATTTCACAGAAAATCGATTACACATATTCAGGAAGAACTCTGATAAGGAAATTTTAGTTAAAAATATGTACAAACAAGATTAGAGAAACTGACTTATGATAGTAATGTATTACAATGAGTTGACCTAGAGATCTCCAGGAATTTGCAAAAGTTTTCTGCAAATAATGGAAGTGGGGCTGGAGTTGTAGACTAGTGGTAGAGGTCTTGATTAGCATGTATGAGGCCCTGGGTTCAATCCTCAGTACCACATATAAATAAATGGGAAATTCATTAACAACTAAAAATATTTTTAAAAATTATGGTCTAGTTGTCAGATACGATTGACACAATGCAAGGGGAGTGTTTTGTTGTTGATTTGAATGTACGTAGACATTAGTGGAGGAAAAGCAGGAGACTAGACAATTTCCAAGCACAAAACACAGGACAGGTTCTTCTATGATAATAAGAGAAAGAAATCAAAGTGTTTCAAGATTCTTTTCTGCTGGATAATGTCTCAATCAACCTTTGTGAATTTAGGCTTCCTCCTCTACCTCAACTATGTGCTCTGCTATATATGGGCCACAGTATTTGACATTACTGCATTCCTCTAAGGAAACAACATGTCAAGTGAAGGATATATATTATGCCAACAAAGGAAATCATTAAGAATTAAAAGAAAGATCATTAACATTTTCTTGTCAGCACCAAGAACTACCCCATATTTTTTATTGAAAGCATGAATCTGAAACTCATTCTTGTGGAGAAGTTCCCAAACGATATACTTCAAGGAAAGTAAATTAAGTAATGATATACAGGAATTCTGAAGGAAAGTTATGCTCACCCACAAAGAGCAGGTTGCTGTAGTTCTCCAACATCACTTCTCTATGTAAATTCTGCTGAGCGGGATCCAAGCATTCCCATTCTTTCTCAGAGAAATCAATGGCCACATCCCCAAATGTCAATGGCTCCTGAAATTAAAATTGGTAAATCAATAGCACATCAACCAAACCATTATTCAGTTTTTAATTTGAATTAAGAGTTAGTAGAACTGACTGTCATGTAGGAGAGTGACTTTAATTATGTAATAAGATACTTTCCATTTTCTAATTCAGAGGAAAATACAAAAGTCCAAAAACAGTATATATATATATATATATATATATATATATATATATATATATATATATATATATATATATGACATATCAGAGTGAAGTGAAGGATATATACCAAATCCCAAGCACTGAATAAAAGCCCAACTCCTAACTTTTCTGCCAGCAATGAATGTGAAATATGGCAGACATTCCAGATGCAAATCAGACTTGTCAAAATATTCTCATGTGGTGATGCTGCCCAAGGGAGGCAAAAAGAGTGGTAAAAAAGTTTTTCAAAACAGTCCTGTAGTTATTCTCTCTGCTTTTTATCCATGAGATAGATTGAGCTCTCCAATACAATTAGTTTCAAGTATCATCCATGACAAATTCCTAATGTGTAAAATATTCATAGAATATTAACGTTTGGAGACATGTAAAATGACACTTCCAACTCATAAAAAGACAAAGTCGAAATATTTCAAGTTCTATAAGCAGTTCAATGAGTAAATAATTTTGGTACAATAGAGGCCCAGACAGCAGCACATAAGTGTTCAAAAGACTGAGACAAAGAAATAGTTAATAAAAGAAAAAAGACCTTTTAATATAATTTTATTGAAAAAAATAATGGTAACAATACTTACTTAAAACTCATACAACCAAGGAAATATAAACAAGGAAAATGATGGCTTTGAGAAATACATAATAAATTATTACTCATAAATGAGGCACAGGACTGTTGTCATCTCTGTGTGCCAAAGGAAGATGAGATCAGAAGACACACCAGAATTGTCCAGAGTTTTTCCACGTGCGAACTCCATGTGTTGATGAATCCTAATTACTTAAACATAGTTACTTTATTGGAAGAATTTCCTTGACATCAGAGCATAATCACCCCGTCTACAAAAATAATCAATTAAAAATCTTCAATAGCAAAATATTTAAATACTTGAGCCAATTGAAATTGTATGGTATCAAGATTTTATCAAAGGAACAACAACAAGAAAAATGAGGTGAGTAGATGATTATAATCACTGTTTACAAGACACAAAAAATAAAAATCCTGACATGTTAGAATAAATACATTTTCCAAACTGTGGAGCACCCTCACTGTAACACTGTAGCCTTCTAGGTCTCATTCCTAAGCAGTGAGTGAGGTAATTCTGGGCAGCTAAGAAAATGATTCTATAAAGTCCACACACCTCAGATCTCTTTTGCAAAGAAAGGAAATGCTTAGTCTTTCAGAGTCACAATTCTCACCAGTTAACAGACACGTACCTGGAGTTAGTTTAAGGTCCTCACCTACAATGTCCTTTTAAAAATATTTTTCTACAAGAAAATGTGTGAATTTGCAGAAAATCAAATTGGGGTTGTGGCTCAGTGGCAGAGCACTTGCCTAACATGTGTTAGGCATGAGGTCTGATCCTCAGCACCACATATAAATAAAAAATAAAGGAACATCAACAACTAAAAAATAGTTTTTAAAAAGAATATTTTTGACACTGGCTGGCACAAGTGTCATTATTTCAGGTCTCAAACTTGCAGTCTTTCACCTAATTCTGATGCCACTTATAAATCCAGAATGTCATATACACTGCTGATCAACTTCCTGTAAATTGGGGGAACTACAACTACCAAACATAGAAAGGAGCATTAAATAGAAAGGAGCATTCAATATTAATATATTAGTTATCTACAACTCTAAAAAAATGAATTAAACACAACCATGATAAAATCCTAACAACCTGTTGCACAAATATAGAAAAATTGGCTTCTAAAGATTATATGGAGAAGGCAGGCATAGAGAATGGTCAACAATTCTGTAGAATAAGTTTACAGGACTGAAATATCTGACACTGAGATTAACTATGAACTTACAGTAACCCAAAAGGTGAGATATGTGGCAAGGAGTATACAAACAGATTAGTGGAATAGAAATGAAAAACTAGAAATATACTCAAAAAAACACACAAGAGATGGCAGGACTTCCCTGGAAATGATATAATATTTTTAATGAATTATGAACATCTTGGCATCTGTATGCAAAAAAAATGAATTTGACACAGAACTTACAACTTTAAAAAAATGAAATAATTAATAGGAAAGAAAATGTTAAATTTGTGACAGACAACATAGCAGAAATTTTATGTGGCTTCATTCTTGACATGAACGTTCAAAGCCAGAAGCAGGATCTATAAATGAGAAACTTAATGAACTTTTATTCTGTTGAAAACTATTATGTATTTGGAAGTATGCTATTAATTGAATGAGAAGAAACTGGATTAAGTAGTTGCCAAATATATATGATAAAGGTCTGGAATAAAAACAAATGTACAATTAACTCTTAAAACTCAGCAAAAGGTGCTGGAATTTTGGCTCAATGGTAGAGCACTTTTCTACCATGCATGAGGCACTGGGTTTAATCTTTAGCACAACATATAAATTAATAATAAATAAAGGTCCATTGATAATTAATTATTAAAACACTGAGCAAGAAAGCAACCAGTTTAAAAATGGGCACTATCACATATAATGGTATTAGAAACTCAATAGGAGCAATAGTAAGAATAATATAATTAGAAACTATAATAAATATATACAGATACATGGAGATAAGATTTGTGTATCTATCTACATCTGTTTTTCTATAGATATCTGTATATTGACATACATAGATTTATAATTATAGATATATAAAATATTACAAAATTACATAGTTTTAGCATATATCTTAAAAACCTTTATTATAATTTATTGATTAATGACTCATGGTATGTAATTTATGCATAAATACAGAATAACCTGTAGGCTTTCACTTACAGATATATTCACACAATAATATTTTATGGAGCTACGGTTGTAGTTAGGTGGTGCAGAATTTGTTCAACATGTGCAAGACCTTGAGTTTTATTACCAGCAGCACAAAAACAAATGCAATAGTTTCCACTAAGGCCATGATAACATAGTGACATTTGACAGATATTTCATGAATCTACTCTAAAGTCATTTTCTTTGAAAACCACAGAATTCAGTGGGTTTCTGTGTCTCCTATATGTAGAAGAAACTTCAATGTCTGAAAAGTTCTACTTGAAATATTTTTACCATCCCCCTTAATTTCTAATATCATTAAGTTAAAACAATCAATCATGACCTTAGTGTACCTTAAGGTCATAAGTAAAAAATGAAAGTCTAAATAAAAATTATGCTTTTCTTATGTTTCTACTTAATGCCCAGCTTTATTTCCTTTGGAGGTCATAAAGTCCCCAAATTATTCCTCCTGTTCAATCACCATGGTTCCAAGAACTCTAGCTGAAATGTACAAACTGCCCCTTTAGGGGATCTAGACTTATGGCCCTGCCCTGGATGAGCCCATGTATCAGTACGTTCTTAAAAGTCAAAGCCAAAAGGAACAAATTATTATGCCTTTTATCTTTGTAAAGGTTGTTGTCTAGTGAACAAAACAGTATTAAAATTTATACAAAATGTAAAAATGAGAAAACAGATTAAAAGTGACAAGGGATGCAAAAATTAAAAATTCTATAATTATTTTGGAGAATGTAAATGGGAAACTAAACACTGGTAATCATTTTACAACATTGTCACTAATGTAAAAGCTACTGGGTTGTAACCTTAAAAATGGTAAATTACATTTTACTTATATTTTGCCAGAAGAAGAAAAAAGTTTTTGTAAGAGGCACAAGAAAAAAGTCAAACCATAGCAAAAATAATAATAAAATTCGTAAAAATAAGACTTAAAAAGACAAACAATAATGCAAGTGATATATGCCCAATAAATAACACTATTTCCATAATAAGAAACATTTATGTGAATATGCTACTGCCTATGTATAATGATCAACAGTGGATTGTTTTCTTATGCCTGACTTATATTTGTATCAGAAAAGCATGTCCGAGTAGCCATGAATATTGGCTATCTGTAATTGTAATTAATACTATATTTTGATAGAGCCACATTTTGGTTCCTATCATCCCAATTCACCTTAGCCAAATTATGGAAGCAGTTTCCATTATGGAAGTACATCCCAATAGATGAATTGATTAATAAAATTTGATACACACAATGGAGTTTTTTAGTCAGCTATAAATAAGATTTATTGAGAAATGTCACAATTTAAATGGACAGAAATTAAAAACATCATGCTAAGTGAAATAAATCAGACCGATCAACTGTCAAATGTTTTCTTTCACATGCAGCAGCTACTGCAAAACAAAGGGAAAGGAGAATTGTATATCATAAAGATATAGGGAAGATTAGTGGAGTATAAAGAGATTGGGTGGGAGTGACAGGAAAGGAGGATATAAAATGAATTTTAAAAATCATGCATAGATAGAGATTCTCAAATTAAAAAAAAAAAAAAAAACAAATAGAAATCCTTGAAATGAAGGAAACAAAAAACCAAATTAAAAACTCAATAGAAAGGATCTCCAACAGAATAGATCACTTGGAAAACAGAACCTGAGACAATAAAGACAAAATATATAATCTTAAAAAATCTAGGTTGACCACACAGTGAAGATGGTAAGATACAATGAGTATAACATTCAAAAATTATGGGATAACAGGCAAAAACAAATTTAACAATTATTGGGCTAGAGGAAGGCATAGAGGTCCATACTAAAGAAATGGAAAATCTAATCCATGAAATAATATCATAAAAAAATCCAAACATGAATAGTGGATTGGAAAATCAAATACAAGAAACTTACAGGATAACAAATGTACAAAAATCACAACAGATCCACACCAAGGCACTTCATAATGAAAAGCCTAGTGTACAGGATACGGAGAGATTTTAAAAGCACAAGAGAAAGGAATCAGATTACATATGGGGAAAACCAATTAGGATCTCTGATTTCTTAACTGAGACCTTGAAAGCTACAAGATCCTGCAACAGCATATACCAATCTCTAAAAGTAATGGATGCCAACCAAGAATCATGCCCAGAATATTTAAATTTTGATTAGAAATCAGATTTGAATTTGGATATGTTATTTTTTATGACAAAATAAACACCTTCCATGATACACAAAAATTAAAAGAATATACAACTACAAAGCCTGCACTACAGAACATCCTTAGCAAAATATTCCATAAGGAGAAAATGAACAATAAAAATCAGAAAAGGGAGGTATCACTCTAAAGGAAAAACCTATCAAAGAGAAACCAAGTCAAGTTAAACAAAAATAACTGGGAATACAAATCATGACTCAATAATAACCCTGAAAGTTAATTTTCAAAACTCAGCAATCAGAAGACAGAATGAAAGATTGGATTTTGTAAAAAAAGAAGACCCACATATGCTGCCTCCAAGAGACTCATCTTATAGGAAAAGACACATACAGTGACTGAAGGTTACAAGTTGAAAAAAAAATATATCACTCGGGCTGGGGCTGGGGTTCAGGGGTAGAGCACTCTCCTAGCATGTGTGAGGCCCTAGGTTTGATCCTCAGCACCACATAAAAATAAATAAAATAAAGGTATTGTGTCCATCTACATAAACTAAATATTAGAAAACATACCACTCTCATGGACTGTGGAAGCAAGCAGGGTTTCCATACTTATATCAAATAATGTGGAGTTCAAGTGAAAGTTAATCAAAAGGGATAAAGAAGGACATTGCATACTACTTAAGGGAACCATACACCAACAAGACAGAACAATTAGAAATACTTATGCCCCGAATAATGGAGCATCTATGTTCAAATAAACTCTTCTCAAATTCAAGGGCCAAGTAGACCACAAGATAATAATTCTGGGTGACTTTAACACACCTCTTTTACTCCTGGATAGATGTTCCAAAAAAAAGCTATACAGAAAAACTATAGAACTCAATAATACAATCAATAACTTAGATTTAACTGACATACATAAAATATTTCATCCTTCAACAAGTGAATACACTTTCTTCTCAGCAGCACATGGATCCTTCTCTAAAATAGACCATATACTATGTCACAGGGCAACTCTTAGCAAATACAAAAAAGTAGAGATACTACCATGCATTTAATCAGATCATAATGGAATGAAATTAGAAAATAAATGATAGGGCTGGGGATGTGGCTCAAGTGGTAGGGTGCTCGCCTGGCATGCATGCAGCCTGGGTTCGACCTCAGCACCACATACAAACAAAGATGTTGTGTCTGCCAAATACTCTCTCTCTCTCTCTCTCTCTCTCTCTCTCTCTCTCTCTCTCTCTCACTCTCTCTTAAAAAAAAAGAAAGAAAGAAAATAAATGATAAAAATAGAAGCTACTCCAACACCTGCAGACTAAAAAATATGCTACTGAATGAACAATGATTTTCAGAAGACACCAAAGTGGAGATTAAAAAATTCTTAGAGGTAAATGAGAACACAGATACAACATACCAAAATCTCTGGGACACTATGAGGACAGTACTAAGAGGAAAGTTCATTGCATGGAGTACATTCCTTAAAAGAAGAAAAAGTCAACAAACAAATGACCTAAATTACATCTCAAAGTCCTAGAAAAAGAATGAATCAACACCAAAAGCAGTGAAGTACATAAAAATAATTAAAATCAGAGCTGAAATCAATGAAATTCAAACAAAGAAGCAATTTAAAAATTGACCAAATGAAAAGTAGGCTCTTTGAAGAAGTATATAAAATATATAAACCCTTATCCATGCTACTGTATAGGAGGATAGAAAAACTCAAATTACTAAAGTCCATGATAAAAAAGGAAATATCACTATGAACACTAAAGAAATACAGAAGATAATTAGAAATTATTTAGAAAATTTGTACTCCAATAAAACAGAAAATATCAAAGATAGCAAAAAAAAAAAATGTCTAGAATCATGTGATTTAACCAAACTGATTCAGGATGATATACACAAGGTAAACAGATCATTTATCAAGCAATGAAATAGAAGACACATTAAAAAAACTCAAAAAGCACACAAAAATGCATACATGCAGGCACGCACGCAAACACAGACACACACACACACATACAGACACACACACACACACACACAAATAAATAACCCAATCAACAAATGGGTCAAGGATCTGAAAAGACACTTCTCTGAAGAGGATACACAATCAAACAACAAACATGAAAAACCATTTGTCTCTATCAATCAGAAATACAAATCAAAACTATTCTAAGATACCATCTCACTCCAGTAAGAATGGCAGCTATTATGAAGACAAACTACAATAAGGGTTGGTGAGGATGTGGAGAAAAAGGCACACTCATACATTGCTGGTGGGACTGCAAATTGGTGCAGCCAATATGGAAAGCAGTATGAAGATTCCTTGGAAAGCTGGGAATGGAAACACCGATTGACCCTGCTATTCCTCTTCTTGGACTGTACCCCAAAGACCTAAAAAGAGTATACTACAGGGACACAGCCACATAAATGTTTATAGCAGTACAACACACAATAGCTATACTGTGGAGTCAACCTAGATGCCCTTCAGTGGATGCATGGATTAAAAAAAAATGAGGCATATATACACAATGGAATATTACTCAGCATTAAAATAGAACAAAATCATGGCATTTGCACATAAATGGATGACATTGGAGAAGATAATGCTAAGTGGATTTAGCCAGTCCCCCCTTCCCCAGAAAAAAATGTCCAATGTTTTCTCTGATATAAGGAGGCTGAATCAGTGGGTAGGGAGGGGGAGCATGGGAGGGATAGATAAGTTCTAGATAGAGCAGACGGGTGGGAGTGAAAGGGAGGAGGCAGGGGATTAGCAAGGATGGTGGAATGTGATGTTTATCATTATACAAAGTGCATGTATGAAAATTTGAATAGTGTGTCAACATACCTTATATACAAATACAGATGAAAAATTGTGATATGTGTGTTAAGAAATATAATGCAAAAAACTTACATGTATAATGACATAAATTGATGTGACCATACTTTATATACAGAGATATGAAAAATCGTGCTGTGTGTGTGTAATAAGGATTACAATGCATTCCACTGTTGTCGTGTTTTGAAAAAAATAAAAAAAAACTTTAAAAATATAAATAAATAAATAAATAAATAAATAAATAAATAAATAAATAAATAAATCATGACAGAAATTGTGAGATAGGATGCACGTGGTGCTACACACCTGATAAATCCAGTGGTCTGGAGGCTGAGGCAGGGGGATCACAATTGTGAAGCTAACCCCAGAAACGGAGTGAAACCCTGCCTCAATTAAAAAAAAAATAGGCAGTAGTAATTTTAAAAAATTAAGAAAAAAATTTAAATTTTTTAAGTAAAAATATAAAAATGGCTGAAGATATAGTTTAGTAATAGGACACCCTGGTTCCAACCCCCAGTTTTACAAAAGGAAAAAGAACAACAACAAGAAAGTTTTTTTTCCAAAGTTACAGAAAATAATATTTTAAATCTATAAATAATTGTATATATGAAAACAAAAATTCTATTCATCAAAAGACTCCATAAAAGAGTACAAGGAGAAGTGACAGATAAGAAACCAATTGCCTCACCTTTAACCAAAAACTTGCAAGAAAGGGGAACAGACTGTGAGAGAAATGCAGGCAAGAGCCGTGAACAGCCCCTTCAAATAGCAGGTATCTAAATGTCCCATCCTCACAAAGAAATCAACGTCTTTAGAAAGGAGAGACTGTACAATAAACTCACATTGTAAACACAAATTGAGACAGTGTTGAAGAACATGTGGTATTATCATGAAGGGAAGGTGGAGTCTGAGCCCCCCACTATTCATTTGTGAATCTGTTTGCTAGGGAGAATCCGTGGCCCCCAGAAACATATGTGGACACTACAGCACCTGTTATATGGGAACACAGCATTCTCCTCCAGAGCCGAGAACTGGAGCCTGGTGACAGAGGATGTCCATTTGGGAATAAATAATAAACTATGGAAAATAACCATTTCTGGCAATCAGCCACATTTTGTTTGCCATTTGGCATACAGTTTGACAAATACTATGAAACACCATGTCAGTTTTATATAGCTGTCACATAAATGCTGCATTTCACACATACTCATACTTACAAAGTACATGTTCAGAATTGAAAAAATGCAAATGCAGATGAGCAAATAACAGACTGAATTACACACCCTGGGAATAGATAGGACTCCTCATTATACAGATTACAGCTTCCCTCAGGTTCATCTATGATAACACACCATCAAAATTTCACCATGATTTCCTTTTCATTGAAGAAGGGACCAAAGCAAACAGTTTAAAAATTTTCTTGGAAGGTTGAATTGATATGAAATTAGCCAAGAATTCTGACCTCTAAGAGCAAAATCAGGAGCTATCATTACCAGGCACTAATACAATTATAAAAATATCATATTGCAGTAATTTGAGGACCCAAAAAAATCACAATGCAGAAATTTCATAGATGAATCCATATGTACGTAAATGTCATCTTCATTATGAAGTGCAACGAAAAGGCCTGTATATATGCAACCATCTCCAGCAGATTATTTGATGTGAATGAATGAGAAAACCCTGCATGAAGGGAGGTGTGGGAACTGGAGGCACAGAGCACTGGTAGGGCTTGGGTGCAGGACGTGCATGGTACTGGATTATACTACACCAAATAAACACCTAATTCTGTTTGGAGTCCCTCTTAAATAAAGTTATACATGGATTGAGAGACCTATGCATTGGACCACTGAGAAAATCTCTACCATCTGAAGGGCAGGCAAAGTCAGGGGAAACCTGGGCATTATACCTGCCTTGAGCAATGTGCCACATAATTGGGACAGAATACTCCAATCCAGTGTAACCCATAGTAGAGGAAAATTGATTGAGGTCACAAATGAAGCACATTGAACACTAAATGACTTGTAGCTGGAAACTCGATATCTCTGGTGCACATAAAGAGCCAGATATACACAAGTACCAGGATTAGAGAAAAGGAGTGGTTGTCTATGGTTGTGGTGGGTCATGAGCTTTATCCATGGCACCAGGGTAGAAGGGAATGAGATCAAGTTTCTCAGTTTAAGCCTAGAAGGGATTTGCCAGCATGATCTGCAAAATGTGATTGCTTATCCAAACATAAAATATACCTTATTCTCCTTAGGACCCCATTCTTGTAGGTGGGCATGATAGGTGGATTCACTTGGGTATTTTCATATATTTAAATAAAAACATTATGGTAACTTCATGCTACTGTCTTTTCTGTTCTTATCTCCCCTCCCTTCTTATTGCTCCCCTGGTCTCCTCTACAGAACTTCTCTTCTTGCCTCCCACCTTTCTTGTGATATAGATTTGTTTTTGGGGGATTGCCTTATTTTACTTTAGCATGATATTCTCCAGATCCATTCATTTACTGGCCAATGTTATGAAGTCATCCTTTTATAAAGGTTAGTAATATTCCACCATATATATATATATATATATATATATATATATATATATATATATATATATATATATATATATAACAATTTCTTTATCTATTCATCTGTTGATGGGCATTAACCTGGTTCTTTAGCTTAGCTATTGTGAGTCGTGCTATCATAAACATTGATGTGGCTGTGTCCCTGTAGTATGCTGATTTTATCCTCTTTATGCTGAGGAGTGGGGTAACTGAGTCAGACGGTGGTTCCAGTCCTAGTTTCTTAAGGAATCTCCATTCTCCTTTCCAGAGGGGTTGCAACAATGTGCAATTTCTCCTACAAGGTGTGAGCATTCCCTGTACCCCACATCCTCACCAATTTATTGTTACTGTATTCTTGATAATTGCCATTCTGACTGGAGTGAAAGAGAATCTCAGTGCAGTTTTAATTTGCATTTGCCTAATTGCTAGATACATTGCCTTTTCAGTATTTATTTTTTTAAATATTTTTTTTTCTAGTTGGAGTTGGACCAAATACCTTTATTCTATCCATTTATTTTTCTCTGGTGCTGAGGATGGAACCCAGGGCCTCACACGTGCAAGGTGAGCGCTCTACGACTAAGCTCCAGCCCCAAACCCCATCTTCAGTATTTTTTTTTCTTTTGCTTCTCAGTAACAGCAATCCAGGTATTTGGGGGACTAGTTTACCTGCATTTGTGAAATGGGAACATTTCTCTTGAAGGAAGACTTAGAAGGTCAAGGCACATGCCCAGGATTCCAGGGATGAGCAGTACACAGTTGTCTGGCCCATGATGAGAAGATTATGTGGGTGAGAAGAAGGAAAGAGCTGGGGAAACATTGGGGCCAGAACCCCTCTGTCCCCCATGAGGGAAATTATTCTTGCTGTTAGTTTTCTTAAAGAAAATTAGAAATTTTACTGAGCTACCAATGCCATTAGATATAGGTCCCTGGATGGAGCTCAGAATTGTCTTGAGAGGCAAGGAAAAGTAAAAACCAACCCAATGGTTTTTGTCTTGTTGTGACAAAAAGACAAAAACAACAACCTAGACCTTGGGCTTTTGGGGAATAAAACACTTGGTTTTACCCAATAATTAACAATCCAACATCACCTGACACCCAATTAAAGGGGAATGGAGTATTGGATGGGTGGGTTTGGGGGTCTGTGTGTGGCCAGCTGCAGGAGATTGCCTCTGAGGTGCATTCCTTGCATTTGAGAGGTTTTTCAACACCAATGAGATAAACAATGTGGCAAGAAAAATGGCAAAACCCTCTGCAATATTCTAGACAGGAAAATTCACAAACAATTTAAAAGCATCCAAATGTTTACACTCGGTCAAATGTGCCTCAGTCAGAATGCAAGCATTTGAAAAGAGCTGTCAACATGAAAAGTTTCTGAAATCTGCTGGTTTCTGGACCACATTTGTGGATGACTGCAAAAAACATATGTGTCCATGGCTAAACAAATAAGTAAAAATAGAAATCTAATAATGAGCATTCTCTTAAGACTTCCATCCTGAAAACTCTGCCCTATTTTCTTTGATAACTAAATGATCATTTAATCATTCCTCTAGCAACCCTTGGGGTCCATAAAGAACTATGGAACATGTCTGGCTGGGGCAGAAATGTTGGGATACCAAGAAGAAAGTTACTCTGAACCTCAAAGGAGAAGGTTCATAAATCACCAGATTGCAGGAATGCCCACAAAAACTTGAAATTAAAAACAAGGGACTGGGGTTGTGGCTCAGTGACAGAGCACCTGCCTAGCACCTGTGAGGCACTGGGTTCTATCCACAGCACCACATTGCAATGAAATATATAAAATAAAGGTATCCTAACCAACTAAAATCTATTTTTAAAAATAAAGATCTTACTTAAAATTAAAAAAAGCAACTCCCTGCAATGCAGCATTTCTCCTAGACCAGCTTCCTGGATCCCCAAATACTAGCATGATATGAGCAAGCTTAGAAAAACTGGTGAGAAATTACAGAACTCTGCTCTGGTCCCATCTCTAGTCCAGCCCTACTTAAATGTCCCTCTCCAAATAACAACACCTCAGACCACATATTTGCTTTAGAGCTTTCTCACATTTTTCATTACTTTCTTTTTGTGGTGCTGGGTATTGAACCTATGAACTTGTGCTTGCAAGGCAAGCACACTAACGACCTCACTGAATCCCCGGCCCCTGACGTTCTTTCCTGAATGTGCATCTGTTTTGTAAATAGGTCTGTTTACGCACCTGACAATGATGAAGATCTTTTCTGCCTTGAAAACCAAGGAACCTACTTTTTCTGAGCTGATATCCCTCTCTCTCCCTGAAATCCCTTCCCATTACACAACCTCACACAGCCAGAGTCAGACTTAATTGTGTGGGTTTTTTATTGTTTGGGGTGTGATATCACATATATCACTGGAGGGAGGTAACCAGTAGCTATGCAATTTTTTTTTTTTAATAAGCAAAGGAAAAGGTTTGGTAGCACATGTCATTAAGGCCAGGGATTTGGAAGGCTGCTTCAGGAGGATCTCAAGTCTGAGGCCACAGTTGGCCTCATAGCAAGACCCTGCCTCAGAATAAAATATTCACAGTTCTGACACTGGGTGAGTCTTCATGAACAATGAAGGGTCAGAGTTCCTGTTTCAATAGTCTCTCTTTAGGATGCTGTGTATAGGTATGTGACTGTTACCTTCCAACAGGACCTAGAGCAGTGGCTGGTGCCCGACTGTATTAATAAATAAATCAAATGAAATGAGTAAATAAGTAAAAGCAATAAAAGATCTGACATTGTTGCTGGTTGTGATCCCAGGTATATGGAGGTTAGGTTGTGTTTCTTGGCTCTTGTGTTCTTGCAAGAGAGGATTTTTAGATGATACATAAAATGTAATCAAAGTAGAGCAAAGTTTATTGGCCCAGAAATCACTATCAAGAAAGTGGGAGAAATATAGTGAGGCTTCTCTGACATCTCTAGGACTCACACCCCTTTAATTGTCAAGTTTATGGGAGATCCTGTGAGTGATACCAGAGGCCTGCCCATGGACCAATTCCTAGTTCTTAACTGGCAGTAGGATGACATCACATTTGTAGGTTCCTACTCCACATGGTCTTGTACAGGGTCACCAAAGCAAAACCTGAGTGTGTGTGTGTGTGTGTGTGTGTGTGTGTGAATTTTACTATAATAAAACTTTTTTATGGCAGCTACTATGAAGACAAAAAACAATAAGTGTTGGTGAGGATGTGAGGAAAAAGCACACTCATACACTGCTGGTGGGACTGAGAATTGCTGCAGCCAATATGGAAAGCATTATGGAGATTCCTTAGAAATCTGGGAATGGAACTACCATTTGACCAAGCTATCCCTCTCCTCGGTCTAAACCCAAAGGACTTAAAAAAAGTATACTACAGGGACACAGGCACATCAATGTTTATAGCAACACAATTCACTATAGCTAAACTGTGGAGTCAACCTAGATGGCCTTGAGTGAATGCACGGATGAAAACATATGCATTATATATACATAATGGAATTTTAATCAGCAACAAAAGAGAATAAAATCAAGGCATTTGCAGGTAATTGGATGGCGTTGGAGAAGATAATGCTAAGGGAGGTTAGCCAATCCCCCCAAAACAAATGCTGAATGTTTTCTCTGATATGAGGGGTCTGACTCATAGTGGGGTAGGCAGGGGGAACATGGGAGGATTCGATTAATTATACATAGGGGAAATGGTTGGGAGGGAAAGGGAGGAGGCAGGAGATTAGTAAGGATGGTGGAATGTGATGGACATCATCTTCCAAAATACATGTATGAAGACTTGAATTGGGTGTCAGTATATGTTATATACAGAGATACGAAAAATTGTGCTTTATATGTGTAATAAGAACTGCAATGCATTCTGCTGTCATTTAGATTTTTTAAAAATTATTATGAAAAGTTTAACATGTTATTCTAAATATATAAATGCAACTCTTAATTCACTTTGGTCTGCACAGATGGGTTCTAATTGGAACTTTTCTGGGACCAGTAGGAAATAGGGGCACAACATAATATCAGAGAGGACACTCCCTCTTGAGAGTGTCCCTCTTTACCTTCCTTATGTCTTTAAATAAACTAATACCTGATAGAAATAGTAGTTAGCAGATGCACAATAGTGACAGGAACAGGAAGCTCACATGCCAAATATCCAGGACAACTCTAGGTCTCTTTGGCCCATGCTGGTCTGGAACGGTTCTTACATATTTGATGGTTAGGTGAAATCATCCTATCTCCCTGAATTCTGAAATCCAGCCTGTGAAAGTGTCCCAGAACTTGTCCCCTCCAGGTTAACTTGTGTTCTCACTGGCAGAGAAGACCCATATTGCTCAAAGAAATCACAGGTTGTTGGCTGAGGGATGGAATATAGCACATTGACTTGGCCCAGGCAGGGCTCTAGGTAAATTACTTTTCTAAGAAAACACATGTGGAGGTCTCTGCACAGTGGGCCAGGTTAATAGAATGATTCCATGACCTGCATGATCCCATCAATCACGTCTGCATCCTACCCATCACTATCAATATATAGCTGAGTGATACATCCACCACGAGCACTGAAAATAAATAAATAGATAGATAGACAGATAGATAGATACATAGATACATAGACAGACAAACAGATCAAGGCAGGGATGAGCTGCATCTTTGAGAACCAATTATGTATCACCCAATAGAGTTCCCTAATAATTTTTAAAGAACAATCACTGGCTTATAAAATTTAGTATCCACTGGTAGGCCAGGTGTTAGATATTTATTGAAAATGGAAAAAAAGTAGAGACCAATACTGTGTGACCAGAAACTCGAGAAGTCCTTATTCAAGGGCCATAAATCATCTTTCAAAACCAGTGAACACTTTAACCAGTTTTCTAAAACAAACACAAAAACAAAAACAAAAAACATCCCCTGTGCATTCTGCTCAGAAAGGGGAATACAATCTTCTGGAATGGAGGAGTAGTTTGAAGGTCAAGACTTCCTGAGCTTCTAAATCTATTCTGGCCCCATTTTTTATTTTATTAATAGTCACATCTTTTTCTCCATCTGCTTTTCCAAGCATTCAGTGTTTCCCTGTTTCAACATCTGCCCACGCCCCTGTGTCCCCAGAGGTTCTGCCTGTCCTCTTTACCACCCCACTACTCATGGCTCTGCCTGTCAATCCCTGCTTTCCCAGGTGTCATCTCTGACCCTCTACTTGCCTCTCTCTCTGGTCCAGATGTTATTGGAATCCCTACAACATATTTCATAGCCTTTTCCAGACAACCTGACCTGGGTGTTCTCCAGTGATTGGAAATACCTGTGGCCATAAGCATGGATTCTGCACCCAAGGTCTCAAACCCTGGTTGATGGGAAGGATTGGAAAATGATTTGCACATGTACCAAGTAAATGTACAGACTTTCTCCCAAGTAATGACAATGGTATAATGGCTACTTACATAGCGGTTACTTTTTATCAGTTTTTTTTTAATATTTTTAGTTGTAGATGGACACAATACCTTTTTTTCCTTTTTATTTTCATGTGTTGCTGAGGATCAAACTCAGTCCCTCAGATGTGCTAGGCAAGCACTCTTTCCACTGAGCCCGAGCCCGAGCCCCAGCCATGTAGCAAATTGTACTTGTAATCCAGAGATTATTTAAATTATTGGAGGAAGTGAGCAGGCTGTCTGCAAACTGTATACATAAATTGATGCAATTTGAAATCTTTTGGGGATTGCTGGCCTGGATCAAGTCACCCACCTTTGCTGAATGAAAACTGCAAGACATCTCTACTTCTGGACTCAGTCTTCATTTTTCTCCTCCCAGAAACATGTTTTTTACCTAGCTTCTCACACTTTGTCACCAAGGACTTTGAAGTGGCCTTTGACTTCTTGTCCTTGGCCAAATATCCATTCTATTACTTGCAATCAACTTCACATTGAAGTGTATCTGTAACTCTCTTCTCATTCAGCACTGGTCCAGACCATTACTGGCTCTTGCTTAAACTGGTGGGGGGCGGGCAAAACAAAACAAAAACAACTTTTCTCTGACTTCTTGACTTCAACCCTTATCATCAAAAGCAATAATTATTTTCATCAATAAGGTAAATTAACTGAGCCAGGCAGAGTGGTGCATGCCCATGATCCCAGCAACTTGGGAGGCTGAGATAGGAGGGTCATGAGTTCAAAGTCAGCCTCAGAAACTTAGTCAGGACAAAGCAACCAAGTGAGACCCTGTCTGTAAATAAAATATATATTTAAAAAACGGGAGGAGCTGGGGATGTGGTTCAGTGGTTAAACAGCCCTGGATTCAATCCCTAGCGCCAAAAATAAATAAATAAATAATGAGCAGAATTGACAAATGAAATTGCTTCTAAGAAGCTTTCAAACTCTCACAGCCTAGTAATCATTGGAGGTTGGGAAATGTTAGTCCAGGATCACGATAAATATGTGCTTCTGCATGCATTACATGGTAGGAGAATGAGGCTTAAATTCTTCTATGGATGATAACTATAGCATTTTCCTTTTGGCGAGAACAAGGGCTTCCACTGGCTCCTTATGCCCAGGGACTGACATCTCATCCCTCAGATCATGGTGGCATTGTGGGGTAGGGGGTTACCTTGCATTGTCAGATGAAATCAGGTTCCATCCTGGGAGTTAGTCATGCACCAGACTGCCTTGGTTACACTTGAGCCATTCTTAAGGACACTTTGGCATACAACCATACACTATGGAAATGAAGTTCAACTTCCTTCCTGGTGGACATTTTAGCATTACAATGAAGTAGAATAGACTTCCTAGTCACTGGTTCTTTCTCTTGAGGTTATTTGTGAAAGAGGTTCGTCCTAAACTTTTTAAACACATCTCATCTTCTTGGGTCACAGTCTCATGGGAAATCATGTTTTCCATTAGAAGAGGATCAAAGTGTGTTTTCTATTCTTAAGGTCCAAGGTGCTACCAATGCAACATGGGCACAAGCAGAATTTGGTGCATGAGTAATTGGAGAGATGTTCTCTTCTACACAAATGGAACACTATCATGACAGTCAGTCTCCAAACAAAGATGGCAACTCGCCACTAAGAGGACGGTATTACAAAAACAGTATATCAACTGGGAAACTTCTGGAGAAGGCAGAGGCTTATGCCCTGGATGTCTAGGGTGCTATAGGGTGAGATTGCATCATGCTATCAGAACATTTTGCACCATAAAATTCATGAGTTGCTCAATCTGGAATTTTCTACAGCTTATAGAAAGACAAACCACAGATAAGAGGAACTATGAGAGTTGGATTGTTGTAAAATAAATACCAAGAGTCAATCTCGTGTGTGGTCAGAGAGAAACTGTTGTTCAGGTACAAGATAGCATTAGTGGGTTTCCCTAGAGAACCCAAGAATCTGGAAGGCAGTGGGAGGACATGAAGAAAGTAGTTTATTAACCATAGATAACTTTATACCTTGCTAAACTGTGCTTCAAAAGATAAGGGAAGATTTGTAGAAGGAAAAGTTTGTGGTGAGAAAACAACTCTTCAAGAAATGCCAATAGAACCATTAAAGTTAAAGGAAATGAAAAAAGACCAAATCTTGAGTCCACATAAAACAATGAGAAATAATGATAGATGTAGCTCAGTAGCTCAATATGATAGCTAAATATAGCAAGTACCATGGAGTATTTAGTTTCTAACTCTTTTCTATTAGTTTTAAAAATATAAGTGTAAAAAATTGTACTCTATATGTGTAATAAGAATTGCAATGAATTCCACTTTTGTGTATTTAAAAAAATAAAATTTAAAAAAAATTAAAAATGTTCAAAAATAACACTTAGAACACAAAAATAACACTTAGAACCAAACAAACATTTATGCTGAATGACTACAAGACTCTATTTTTTATTTTTATCAGGCTCCTAATGCTGAGTAGTTTATGATTAAAAAGTCATTTAGGTCAAAATTTTAGTGTCTGAGAGTCCAAGATAAAGGGGTGCCATCCACTTAGCTTCTGCGGAGTACCCACTTTGCTCTACTCCAGCATGGTGGCTGTCATCAGAGTGGGGACAAGTGGAAGAGGAAAAATCATATGGACCAATACAAGCCACAGAGCAGAGAGGGGCAGTCTTAATTTTTCATAACAACTCATTTTCTCAAAAACTCATTCCAAGAGACTAGTATCCATTCCTCCTGAGGGTCGTGTCCCCAATGACTGAATTAACGCCCAGTAGACAGCACATTCAAAAGGTTCCCCTGCCTCAGTGCTACCATAATGATGATCAAGTGTCCAAAACATAAGCTTGTTTGGGGACAAATGATATCCAAGCCATAGAAGACACACAATGCATGAAGTTATAGTCTATAACAAAGGTAAAAACTAGGGCAGATGGACAAATCTCTAAGATTAGCAAAACTGTTCAATACTATTGACACTAATTTGGTATGAATAAAAACTGATTATCAATAAATGTAAGATGTTAGAGCTCCCAGAAAAATCACTAAGGGAAAACTAAAACATGTGCCAAAAGAAGAAAATAAAATGAAAATGGTACACAAGAAAAATGAATCATTAATAGGCAATAATGGGAAAATTGATGTACCAAAAACATGCAGGTAGAAAACAAGTGGCAACATAGAAGAATCATTTTGTTCATTACTATTACTTTTTTCTGCAAATAGATCCAATTTGTTCCAATTTTAGAATGTATATTGATCAAGTTGGGCATGCAGCACACCTCTGTGACTCTAGAAACTCAGGAGGCTGAGGTAAGAGGACTGCAAGTTGGAGGTCAAACTCGGTGACTTATGGAGAGCCTGTCTAAGTTATCATCATCTGTGCACAGTAGCACAATGCTATCACTAAGCTACTTGTGAGATTGAGGCTTGGGTTTCACAAGTTTGATGCTGGCATCAGCAATGTAGCGTAACATTGTCTGAAAATAAAATATAAAAATTTAAAAAAGTGGCTGAGGATGTAGCCCAGTGTTACACCCTTGGGTATAAGACCTAGAACCAAACAAAATTATTCTGCTGTCTACATCAGATTCACTTTAGATTCCAAAACAAAGATGAGATAAGAATAAAAAGTGCTAAATAAAAATAGCAATCAAGAGCCCACCCCAGTGGTTCAGGTCTATAATCCCAGTGACTCGGGAGGCTGAGGCAAAAGGATAATGAATTCAAAACTGCAGGTGGTAAAAATAGAGTTCCTCTTGATGGAATGGTCTGGCTGCAAAATAAAAGCTAAAAACAGTAAAGTAGAAAAAAAAAACCCACAGGATACAGAAAGTAATTTTAAGAGATTGGGGGCAGAATGGACTAGCCAATTTTAGGGATGAAGTTTCCACACTCAAAAGAGCAAAATGGAGCCCATATTTGCTTTATTTATATCAGGGAATATCAAAGGTTTTCCATGGAATGTTCTTTGCCAAATAAGGAAGAGTTGGGCTTTGCAGTTACCAATGGGTTATGCCCAACTCCAAAGCTACAAGAGGGGTCTTCCTAGTAGAGCAGAGATAGGTTCATGTGCCTTGGTCAATCCAGTGCACTCTGGGGAGCTGAGGATAGTTCTCAATGTTAGACCTAAATCTCCATGGCTCCATACCGAGAAGACACTCAAGTAATTCATGGGTGGCACCCTGCATACTCCCTCTTTTTACTTTGCAATAGAAAATGATGAGCCATTATTTCAAGTTCCCAGAACCTTGTTCTGAGGGAGAGACAACGTATTATCACAATACAAAAAAGAACTAGTAGCAAACATCTCATTCCAATAATATACCATGCAGAGTGTTTCAGCATGTTTCCAGGGTTAAAGCCATTCCATTCTTGAAGAATTTCCAATTAGAGAGGTACAATCATTAAGATTAATTTTGCTTTTTTGAATATCCTGGATGTTGTGATGTAACTCCATAAGATCGAGGCTATTATTATTTGCTATGCCAAATGCCCATTTGATGATTTAACATTTTCCCAATCCCATTGGGAAGCATTATATTTGGCTACAGTAACAGAGACCTTTATAGTCAGAAGGCATTTAAACCTTTCCTTAAACATGTGAGAGGAAAGCTCTTTAATCAATATTTATGATAGAAGTTTCTAAGGCATTCAAATTAGTTTCAATATTGTTGTTAATATTTATGATTATTGAGGGCTTTGAAAATATTTTGAGCCAAATCATTAAGAAAATTTGCCTGTTGAATATTCTGAGATATAGCCACTGAGGCTGTAACTGTAGAAGGGATGAATGAAATTAAATGAAATTTTAAAAATTATAACCAAGAATTATGAGTCCAAGAGCTCCTTTAAGTCTGGTCAACTGAACATGCATCTGTTGTAAAACCTGAACACCAGCATCAGCATACCATGGATCTGAAATGTTGACTGCTAGTAAGACAAAGGAAGATTGGTGAAGGATTAATGTTCCTTTCCCTCTGTTATATCTAGTCATGAAATTAGGTAAATTGCAGTTTTACAGGCTACAAGATATTTAACATCCTTTCTATTAACTCTTACATTTCCAGTAATTAAAGCATAAGGGGATTGAACACAGGACTGCAGCCCATACCAGGAACCCTCTTTACACTCCCTGCCTACAAAGTCAGGCATAGGGCTGTCAGTGTAACATAGGAAATCTGAGGTTGCAATTAAGCTCCAAACATCTTTTTGGATACCGCTTTCACTGAAGGTTTGGATATTACCAACAAAACCTTCAGGGATCATGGCATCCTTATGTGATTGTCTTTTGTCAAGTCTTCGAGAGTTGTCTAAAATATATCCACTCTTTCTAGAACATTTTTGTTGAACTGGCAAGATATTTGGACTCTCTATCCATATAGGAAAGGTGCCAAATTCTATTGCAGAATGATTTGGACAGTAAGGTATTGGCAGACATTCTGTGGCAATGACTGGCTTGTTATGAGAAAGTCTCATTTTAGTAACTGTTTGGATATATTGCTTAGAGTCCCAGGGTTCAGTATGATTGGCTGGTCTAGACCATTAAATATGCTGTCTTTTCTTAAAAAAAAAATAGCCACCATGCTTATCATGTGACCAATATATTCGTAGTTGTCCACTGTAACCAGTATAATTAAATTCAGTCACAGGGATGGGTGTAATCTGAATTATCTGTAAAACCACACATTATATGAGTATCATTGGTAAATACTGTGATGGATTCTCTGATCTACACCACTTTGTGTACCAAAGGTAGGTCTGGAAAATATGTCCAATTGGTTTCTCTCTGGACCCCATTTACCGGACAGCTCAAAAGAGCTAACATGGCCACAAACATTGTGGCTGCACACTTAGTTCCTTCTTGTGTCAAACCATCTGTTCAGGTTGTAGCGTTATAATTCTACAGTTGTTTCCATGATGGAAGATTCAATATTTGGTCTCTCTGGGCCTTTTTAATACTCTTCCTCCTTTGTAGCTATCTCTTCCTGCTGGGGGTCAGGGGTGACAACTCTGGATCAATCTTCAGTAATCTTAACCTTGGTTCTCGGTCCTCCATGGCTGAAAGCATGTTCAGATACATCAATAGGATGAGAGGCACTTTCAAGGAAAACACAAGCATGACCTCTACCCCACATTGCCACTAAATCTTATTCTTTCTGTTGTTATGTTTGTAAATCTTTCCACCAAACATGGCTCAAGGGACCTGCTGCAGTGGAAAAAATGTGTCTTTCAGCTTCAGTGTGACTTTCAGAGTCACAATTTAAAAAAAAAATTAAAACAAAGCATGATTAAGGTTATTTTGTGGTGGCTTATCCCCCACTTTTTTATAATTCTAGCTTAATAGATAAATGAGCTCATTCTACAATGGCAGGACCTTGAGGCTTCTATGAAATACCTGTTTTATGATCAATACAAAATTGATGGCAAACCTACTGAAAAGAAAAATTAGTATAAGCTGGAGTATTATTAATTTCAATCTGTAAAAGACAACCTAATGCAGCAAAAGTAGCTAGACAGTGAGAAATAACATGCTGAGTATTTTCTTTTACACAGTGGCAAAAATAAATCTAGAGTAAGTATCAACAATAACATGAACTTAATTAACACTGTTTGCCAAATTGAGGGATGTGAGTTACATCCATTTGCCATATCTGATTTGGTAATAAACCATGGGATTAGCCCCAGTTGGTGAAGATAAAATATATAAAAATATATATAAAACATTGTGAGATTTGATGAACAATTTGACAACTTTTCCACAGGAATATTAAAATTTTTATATAAAGTAGAAGCATTCTGATGATGTAAAGAACGTGAGGCTTATTCACAATCATATAAAAATATTCATTCACAAACAGCAACAAGTTTATCAATGTTATCATTACCTGATGCTAAAGGATCTGGAAGATTAGAATGTGCCCTTATATGGCTAATAAAATGTGGATGGTGACACATTTGAATTGTCTTTTGTAAGATCTGAAACAAATTAAATAACTCTTGCAATTGTGTGTTCCCAGTAGTTGATGTTTCAATATTTTTTGTAACTCCAACTGCAATATAAACTTTAAGAATAAATATTTGTTGTCTCTTTTGCAAAATGAATTAAAGCACAAATGAGAACTTGAAGTTCTGCTCATTGTACAGAAGTATATGATGTCTGTATTATCTCCATATAAGCATGGCTATAGAAACCTGCTTTTCCTGAACTCAATTCATCAGTAAATACTGTTAGTCCTCCAACTATTGGTTAAGCACATACAATTTTGGAAAATATAAATATAGTCACAAGAAGAAACTGAATAATTTTATCATGAAGGTAATGGCTTTCCATTTGACGAGGGAGATTAGCAAAAACTATCTGCAAAGTATTAGAAGATGTCAAAAGCCAATCATGCTCTTGAGTAGAAAAGGGGGTAACAATAATATTAGGCTATGACCCAACTATCTGCAAAACTCATTTCTTCCTTTAATAACTAATTAAGAAATAAAGTCATGGAATGGAGTCAATGAATTTTGAGGAGAATGAGGTAGGCAAGGCCACTCAATAATTCCCAATTATTGCAACATTTCTCCTGTAGGAGTATGAACATTGGAAAATGTTAATCAATATATAGGATTTTGTGGATTAATTCTAGTAAGCTGTGCAGTCTTCATGGCAGATTCGACCTTTGTTATGGAAATCCTTTCTTCTGCTAATAGTTGATGAGAAGGTAGAGAAGTATTTCCCTGTACAATCTGAAACAAAGGACACAAATCTGCAGTGGCTAGTTTTATACTTAGTCACAGCCAATGAATATCACCTAGCAAATTTAGAGGTCATGTACCTTGGGCAATTTAATGTGTTTGGGGGAGCTGCAATAGTTCCCAAGGTTAAATCTAAATCTCCACGGCTCCATACTGAGAGAAGGCTCCCAAGTAATTCATAGGTTGCTCCTTGCAACTTAGTGATGCCCTACCTCAAAATAAAACATAAAAGTGGTTGGAGATAGGTCTTAGTGGTAAAGTTCTCCTGGGTAAAACCCCCAGTACAAGAAAAAACAAATAAAAAACAACAACAAATAAAACAGTTGGAAGGCTATGCACATGTCAGACAAAATCAGCTGTATCAGAAATTGTTATATACAGGCAAGAACATTATATATACTTGTAATTACATATATTAAATTATATATATATATATATATATATATATATATATATATATATATATATAACCTAAATGCATATTTATGATAAAAATTAAAATATATAATACATATCAATAGAGTGGACAGTCTCACAAGCTAAGTTATAAGTGTATACTTGTCAAAAAACAGTGTACCAAAATACATGAAGTGAAAACTATCAGGATTAAAGGAAGAAAAATTTCTCCAAAAAGGGGTGAATAATTTGTGATATCCCATTTTCAAGAATGAATGAAATGTCTAGCAAAAAGTCCATGTAAAACAAAACGACTTGAACAATAATATAACTACACTAGGTCTAGACAACTATATAGAATATTCTGCCCCAAAGAGTAGAATACACATTTTACTCCGGTGTGTAGGAAACATAGTTCAGAACTTGCCATTTTAAAGCCATAAAAATGTCAATAAATTTAAAAGCACTGAAATCAGGACAAGTATCTTTTGTAACTACAATGAAATTAAGTTAAAAAAACAGAAAATTTAGAAATTTGCAAACATGTAGCAATTAGACAGTGTACTATTTAGAAAGAAGAAAAAGAAAAAAAAATAGAAAAGAGTTTAGGTGCATTAAAATGAAAAGCAAACATGAAAATGAAAGTAAACATGCCCAAACTGATGAGATGCAGCTAAAGTAGGCCTCAGAAGAAAATTCATAACCACAAAGGCCTACATTATAAAAGAAAATCTGCCCAAACAAAAGCCTAAATTTACACAGTAACTAGACAAAGAGAAGCAAGTTGTAATCAACTTGCACAGAGGAAAAATTTTAATAAAGAATAGAGCAAGAATAAAACAAATAGACAAAAGAATTAAGAAAACAAGCTTAATTGTTCAGAAAATTTACAAAATTGATTGTTCATTTAACCAAGAAAAAAGAGAGTGTACTCGAGTTAATAAATATCAAAAATAAAAGTGAGACCTTCAAAACAGACTCCACAAAAAAATTAGAGAATTTTAAGTGTGTATTATGAACAACTGAATGTGAACAAGTTCCTATAAAACATCCATCAAAACTAACTTAGACATAGAAAATTTAAAAAGACTTAATAAGAGATTGAATGAGTAAAAAACACAATAAAAACATCCATATCAGAGCTGAGTATGGTTGGCACACACCTGTATCCCAGTGACTTGGGAGGCTGAGGCAGGAGGATCCTGTGTTCAAAGCCAGCCTCACCAAAAGCAAGGCACTGAGCAGCTCAGAGAGACCCTGTCTCTAAATAAAATACAAAATAGGGCTGAGGATGTGGCTTGGGAATCAAGGGCCCCTGAGTTCAATCCCTGGTAACCAACAACATCAACAAAAATCCATATTAGAAATGTGAAGTGAAACTATCAAACTGTATCTAACTGTAAAAACAGATAGTTGGCTTTGTGTGAATTAAATCCTAAGGTCTCTATGAAAGAACTATTTAAATAAAAAAGTTCAGCCTTTGTGCAGGATATAGCACCAATCAATCAATACAATTTTTGTAGCTGAACAATAAATATTCAAAGCAAAATTACTTCAAAACATTCCATTTATGGTAGTATCAAACATTAAATACATAGCAAAAAAAATTGCAAACAAATATGTCTTATAAGCAGAAAATATTATAAAATGTTTAAAAGACTAAGTGGGCATCAACTATTTATTGATAAGATTTAATTTTGCTGAAATGTAAAATGCAAGTTGATTTACATGCCAATGTAAACCTTACCAAAATTCCCACATGCCATTTTTGAAAAAAGATGTAATGGTAAGCCAAAAGTGAATATGAAAGGTCAGTCAACCTCAAATACCAAATACACTTTTTTTTCAAGAAAAATATAAAGAACAAAATTGGAAGATTCACGCATCCCAATTTTAAAGCTCTGTATAAAGTTTCAGTACTCAAAGAAACTGGATCCCTATTTCTCACCCTGTTCAAAATCAATTCAAAAGAGGTAAAAGACCTCACTGTGAAATAACAAAATAAACAAGGGAAAGCAATTTAAGACTCTGGTAAGGACAACAAATGTTTTGGACATAATTTCAAAATCATAAAAAACATAAAAATAAAAAATGGCATTAAACTAAAAACCTGATTTACAAGCAAAGGAATAAAAGTGGAATCCCTATAAAATGAAAGAAATTTTTGCCCAGTATGCATTTGATACAAGCTTCACATTTAGAATATGTAAATAACAAAAAAAAAATCATAACAACAAACAATCAAAAACTAAGTAATGCCATTCAAGTGGGCAAATGAAGTAGACAGTATTCAAAAGAAGAAACAAAAAGTTCTAGCAAACATAAAGAAAAATGTTCAATACAATTAGCCTTCAGGAAAATGAACATTAAAAATACAATGAGGAGGGCTGGGGAAATACCTCAGTTGGTAGAGTGCTTGCCTTGCATGCACAAGGCCCTGGGTTCAGTGCCCAACACCAAAAGAAAAAAAAATACATGAGGTATCATCTCATCCCAGTCAGAATGGATAACTTAGAAAAGTGACAACCACCGATGTGGATGTGGAGAAAAATCAACACTTATACATGGTGTGTGCAAGTAAATTGGGTAGCTGATACGAAAAACTGAGCATATTACTCAAAATCTAACAATACCTGGGATCATGGCACACAATTAATCCCATATATTTAAGAAGCTAAAGGAGGATGATTATAAGTTTAAGGCCAGCTAGTGCAAGTTCAGGGTCAAAGAATGCAAAACCCTGTCTCCAATAAAAAAAGAAATATGCGGGCTGGGGATGTGGCTCAAATGGTAGCGCACTCGCCTGGCATGCGTGCGGCCTGGGTTCAATTCTCAGCACCACATACAAACAAAGATGTTGTGTCCGCCAAATACTAAAAAATAAATATTGAAATTCTCTCTCTCTCTCTACCTCTCTCTCATTCTCTCTTTAAAAAAAATAAAAGAAAAGAAATATGCTGGAGGCCAGGAATGGTATTAAATGCCTGTAAAGTAGGCAACTTGGGAGACCACAGTAGGAGGATCCTGAATTTGCTGTGAGGATAGGAAACTTAATGTAATGCTCTCTCAAGATGATGATGATGATGATGATAATAATAATAATAATAATAATAATAATAATAATAATAATAATAATAAATAAGGCACTGTGATGTAGTCTAATGGTCAAATGTCTGCCAAGCACATGAAGGCTTTGGCTATGTCTTCTGTATCTCAACTAAATAATACTAAAATAGAATTACATTGTGATTCAGGCATCCCACTTGGGGGTATGCAATGAAAAACAATGAAGCCCACATCTGATACCTGGATGCCCATGTTTATTGAGGCACATCCCAATTGAAAAGATATGGAATCAACTAGGAATTCTGGGACAGATGGATAAAGAAAATATGGCATATATGTAGGCATACATTCATAAAAATCAAATCCTGCCACCTGCAACCAGTTGGGTGAAATTGGAGGGTAGCATGGTAAAATGAAATAAAACCAGACACAGAAATACAAGCAATGCATGCTATCCCACGTGTGGGGGAAGCTAAATCTGAATTTAGCTTGGTGACTTTTAAAGGTTAAAGGGTGGAGGTGGGAAATGAAAATGGGATTTCATCAGTGGATGTGGCATATGTGTTAAAATACCATGCAGAGACTGATTATTATGTATATTTAGTACATCTTCATCAAAGCTATTTTTAAAATGTTACTGTAATCAGTATTGAGTCACACTTACAAAATGATTAAATGGAATAATATTGCCAGGTATGGTTGTGGGTGCCTATAGTACCAGCAACTCAGGTGACTGAGGCAGGAGAATTGACATTTTGAGGTCATCCTTGGGAACATAGCAAGATCTTGTCTCAAAACCAAAGAAATAATGAACTTGGGATAAATCTCAGTGGTAGAGTGTTCCTAGATTCAAACTCATTACTGCAAAAGAAATAAGTAAATGGAATAGAACTTAGAAATAGATCCTTATATTTATGGTCAATTATTTTTCAAGGAGAATCCAAAGATGTTATAGAAAAAAATGTTTTCAAATCATTTGGAACAACTATCCATATAAAACTTGGAACACATTCTTAAACACTATCTCACACTTTACACAATAAATTTTAATGAAAGAAAGGTGTAAATATGATAATTGGAACTATAAGATTCTTAGCAGAGAACATGTAAACCTCTTGACCCTGCATTGGACAATAGATTCTTAGAAAAAAACTAGTTTCTTATTTTTTGGGGGGTACAAAGGATTGAACCCAGGGGAGCTTAAACACTGAGCAACACTCCCAGCCATTTTAAAATTTTATTTAGAGACCAATTGCTAAGTCTGGCTTTGAACATGTGATCCTCCTGCCTCAGCCTCCCAAACTGCTGAGATTATAGGCATGTGCCAAAAGATACTGCTTATAATGCCATATATTTAGAAAGTATCTACAAGATTTTAGATATGAGGTTTATGATGTGGCATAATAAATTTTGTGAAGGGTAAAGAAAAATATATTTATAACTTAGTCACTATGTTTCTTTTTTTAACTATAGACTTCATCTAGGCTTCCATATATACTATTTGAAATTTCACTGGCCCCAATGGGGACTTCTATCTGAAAAACTCCAACCACATTTACCTTGTATAAGTCAAACCTGGACATCCATTTGTCTTAATCTATAGACTTAAATAAAATTGAAATTTCTCAAGAGTAAAGATTATTACTCTGGAGCCAAATGATCCATAGTATTGTGTGGAATCATATTAGCTGAAGGGCTGTCAAGCAAATAATATTGACTAATTAACTTCTGACCTCAAACTAACAGCTATATACTTGTGGCTTCTTCATGTAGTCATGAATGTATTGTTGAGTCACAAAAAAGTGAAATCTTATAATTTGGTGGGCAAACTTTTTAACAAATTAAGAATTATCATGAAAATGGTTCTCATTTTCACCAAACTCACAGAAGTGTCATCAGAGACAAGATTAAGCCTATTACATTCAGAAATGGCTTTGTTCCTTTAATAATTATTTGTTGGTACTGAAAATTGAACTCAGGGGTGCTTTACCAGTGCCTTTGTTAATTTTTAAATTTTATTTTTCATTAGTGAATTTCAGTTACACATAAAATCAAGGTTTATTTTGACATGAAATCATACAACTTTTAAACAGGGATTATTCTAATTGAGTGTCATGATTAAAATAAATACAAAATATTAAATAGCCATCACCCAAAGTAACCAAAATTTCCTCAACTGTTTTTTGTGAGTTTTATGCTTCTAGCTATTACACAAAGGCCTTTGATTCTTTTTAAAAATTTTACTTTTGTATATTATGTGAGGTATGTATGCAAATACATTTTTTTTTCTTCTTGTGGATATCTAGTCATCCCAGGGCCATTTTTGCTTTTGCTTTTACTCTTGAAAAATATAAGCCGTGTGTGTGTGTGTGTGTGTGTGTGTGTGTGTGTGTGTGTGTGTGTGTAATCCCCCTGAACACCAGTTATAAATTGCTGCCCATGCAGGTCAGGCAAATTGCCGCCCCTGACCTGCACAGTCAGCTAAATTTAAGGTCACTCATGTGAATTTACAGGGACACTAAATAAAACACAGACATACTTTACTTTTACACAAGCTTCAGGACTGCTTCTCTGCTCTTGACCTAAGGCTCCCCAAAAGGAAGGCCAAGAGAAAGTCACGAGAGGCTGGTGAGAAAATGACCACATTCAGGAGAGAGCTTTTATTGGAAGACTCTTGTTCTTAGAAAGTTCTATTCAAAAAAGGCCAGAGGGAGCAGGGTTACAAGGGACACATGAGGGTAAGTCAACCATCATGAATAATGCCTACATCTGAAGACCCATCTCTCTATCTGAGCTGGGACAATGCCCAAGTCACCACAAATGTAGTGACTGGTCAGAGCCTCCTGCTTCAGGAAAGGAAGGCATGGGTCATTCAGAGGGGCTTCCCACATATCTATCCTTCTTTCTTTGAAAAACCAGGAGATGGGTCATTATTTAGAGTCCCTGATTTCTTCTTCTGGGGGCACAATATCCTACAATTAGCTGTGTAAAAATTTTGTGTGGTTCCATTTTTATTTCATTCTGTCTCGGTTTTGTTTGGTGTTATCTTGTTGGGTTGTATTATAGTAGAAATACGGGATCAGAAATTAGTAAAAAAACAAACCGAAAGAGTGTTAAGTAAATTGTTAGAGGAAGGAGGCATCCCAGTAAAATCAAGAGCAGTCAGGGCATATGTTGATACAATACAAAAATGTAGCCCATGGCTTTTATAGGAGAAGTTGTTAAATATATCACAATGGAACCATCATGGTGAAGATTTAAAAAGAATAGAAAAGAAAAGCCCAGGAACTGTGCCAGTTGGCACATTGATATTGTGGACGTTGGTATCTGGTTTGATTAGTCCAAAGACTTCAGTTCAGACAAAGATAGAGGAAGAAAGCTTAGATCAGAAAAAGCCATCAGGGGGAAAGTTACAAAAGGAGACTGCTAGTAACACCTTTCTATCACAAGAGGGCGTAAGTGTCCAACCAACAGCGCCACCTCTACAGGAGACTGTTACTAACACATTTCTATCACCAGAGGACATAAATGTCCAACTAACGAGGCCACCTCTATATGCTGGGAGGCTCCCAACCCCCGCAGTTGATAGTTGGGATCCTGAGACAGGATCTCAAACATTAACATGCCCTGTATTTGAGGTAGGAGGGCAACAAATTCACCATGCTTTAAATTTCAAAACAGTGAAGCAGCTAACAGAGGCTGTAACAACCTATGGTCCTCAAGCACCCTTCACTGTAAGCTTGGTCGAATCCATTAATAACTTGAATATGATGCCAGCAGATTGGGCTAATATGTGTAAAGCTGTGCTAAATGGAGGACAATACCTGTTATGGAAGGTTGCCAATGAGGAATTTTGCAAGGAGACGGCTAGGCGAAATGCAGCAGCTGGTTATCCTCAGAGAAATCTAGATATGTTGTTAGGAAAGGGACCTTATGAGGATCAGCAGCAACAAATTGTATATGATCCTGGCGTATACTCACAAATTGCTGCAGAGGCACTTAGGGCATGGAAGACTTTACAAGGACATGGAGGTTTACAAGGTCAAATATCTAAGGTAATACAAGGAGCTAATGAATCTTACGCTGAATTTGCAGATAGGCTTATTCAAACAGCTACCAGAGTTTTTGGGAATACAGAACAAGCAATGCCATTAATAAAACAACTGGCTTATGACCAAGCGAATCGTTGGTGCAGAGAAGTCATTAGACCATGGAAACATGAAGATTTAAACACATATATTAAATTATGTAGAGACCTTAATGAACCAGAGAAAGTCGTGGCAGCTGCAGTAAAACAGGCTTTAGATGCCAGAGACATTAATGAACAAGGGCAAATCGTGGCAGCTGCAGTAAAACAGGCTTTAGATGCCAGGCCAAGAACATGCTACAATTGTGGACAAACAGGACATTTTAAAAGGAATTGCCCCATAGGAGGAGGGTTTAACAAAACTAGGTATCAAAGGAGTAGAATACCGGGTATTTGCCCACAATGCCGTAGAGGGAGACATTGCGCTAATGAATGCCATTCTCAAATCACCATAGAGGGTACTCCATTATCAAAAAATGAACAAGGACCAGGTGTTTATCCACGATATCATGGAGGAAGGCATCAGGCTCCATTGCCAAAAAATGGACAGGGGGGCCCAATGCTCCGGGGCCCAAAACCACAAATATACGGAGCACTGGAGGAACCCAGCAACCCCATCAGGGTAGTGCCCAGGACACATTGTCCATCAGATCCCTCATCAGACAAACCAGAGGGAGCGCAGGGTGGGACATCTCTGCCTCCGCCAGATCAGTACTAACTCCAGAGATGGGAGTTCAAATCATTCTCACAGGGGTAAAAGGACCTCTTCCCAAAGGAACAGTATGCTTCTTATTGGATGCAGCTCTTCTACTCTAAAAGGACTTATGTTAAGTCCTGGGGTAATTGATCCTGATTATGAAGGTGAAATAAAAATTATAGCCAGTTCTCCAAAGGGTATATCAGTAATTTCACCAGGAGATAGAATAGCACAGTTACTAATAATACCCAGCCTACATGATAAATTTTCCAGTCATGCTGTAGAAAGAGGTTCCAAGGGATTAGGCTCCACAGGTGTAGATTGGGCTATGCTTTCTTTAAATTTAGATTCTCGCCCCATGCTAAAACTAAATATTCAAGGACATGAATTTAATGGGCTACTGGATACAGGTGCAGACCTTAGCATCATCTGTCATCAAGAATGGCCAAAACATTGGCCATTACAACAAGCTACTCAAATGCTTCGAGGCCTAGGAGTGGCGACAAATCCCCATAGAAGTGCAATGGTATTAGATTGGAAGGATCCTGCAAGACGTGAAGGAACTATACAGCCATATGTATTGGATCATCTTCCCGAAAAATTTATGGGGACAAGATGTCCTAGATCAATTAGGTTTGTCATTAACAAATATCATCAATCAAAATGCACCCACTATTATGGCTAGACAAGGTTTTAGGAAAGGAAAAAGATGAGAAAAACAAGAACAAGGTATAGCAGCACCAATACAAATAGATCAAGGAACAGACAGACATGGGTTGGATTTTCAGAAAGGGCCACTGAGACAATAAAAATTACTTGGAAATCAGAAAGACCAGTATGGGTTCCTCAGTGGCCCCTGACTAAAGAAAAGAAACAAGCATCCCATGACCTGGTCAAACAACAATTAGTGAAAGAACATATACAACCTTCTGTATATCCCCATAATACTCCCATTTTTGTCATCAAAAAGAAATCTGGTAAATGGAGATTATTGCAAGATTTACGAGCCATTAATAATGAGATGGTTATTATGGGACCTGCTCAATCGGGGATTCCTCAATTGTATGCTTTGCCAAAAACCTGGTATGTTTTAGTTATAGATATTAAAGATTTTTTTTTCAATTCCAATTAATCATGAAGATAGTCCATGTTTTGCATTTACCATCCCTGCACTGAATCATGAAGGTCCTGATCAGAGATATGAATGGAAAGTACTCCCTCAAGGGATGGCTAACAGCCCAACTATGTGTCAAATTTATGTTAACAAAGTAATCCAGCCACTTAGAAATCAAAATCCTGAACTAAAAACATTTCACTATATGGATGATGTATTATTAGCACACAAAGATAAAAACACATTGCTAGAATGTTATGCCACACTTACAAACTTATTAAAAAATTATAATCTAGAGATAGCAATAGATAAAGTTCAATTAAATTTTCCAATTAATTATTTAGGAGTTCTATTATCCTCAACCATGGTCCGTCCACCAAAAATTCAAATACGAGTAGATCAACTCAAATCACTTAACGACTTTCAAATGTTATTAGGAGACATAAATGGGATAAGGCCTTATCTAGGTATACCAACAGGAGAGTTGGGACCTTTATTTGATATCCTAAAAGGTCCTTCAGATCCAAATTCACCCCGAATGTTAACGCCTGAAGCAAGAAAGGCATTAAAAATAATTGAAACATATATGGAAAATATGCATTTGGATAGAATTGATATAAGTTTGCCTTTATTATTTATTGTACTACCAACCAAAAATATTCCTACAGGAGTATTTTGGCAAGAAGGTCCATTATTATGGATACATTTATCTTATTCTCCTAACACTATTCTTACTAGGTACCCTGAGGCTGTAGGACAATTAATACTCAAAGGAATAAAAGCAGCAAAGGGAGTGTTTGGAATTTCTCCCAATAAAATTATTACTCCATATACTATGAATCAAATTGATGAGTTAGCTAATGATTTAAATACTTGGGCAATGATCATATGCAAATCTAATGTTTCATTTGATAACCACTTACCATCTAATCCTTTATTGCCTTTTTGGTCATCGCATCCTGTAATTTTTCCAAAAATGACAAGAAAAACACCTACCATGAATGCTCCAAATATATTCACTGATGGGTCAAATAATGGTACAGCAGCAATAGTTACACCTGATCAAACTTTTACATTTTTAGTACCTAAACAATCAGCTCAAAAGGTAAAGCTTAATGCAGTATTACAAGCTTTTGTGATGTTTAAAGATTCTGTATTTAATTTATTTTCCGATAGTCAGTATGTAGTTAATGCTATAGTATCCCTTGAAGATGCTGGTAGGATTTCCCCTTCCTCTACTGTTTTTTCTTTGCTTTGCACTATACAAAGTCTAATCTGGGACAGAAAAGATCCGTTCTTTATAGGACATATCAGGGCACATACAGGATTGCCTGGAGCCCTTAGTTTGGGCAATGATTTAGCATATAAAACTACACATGACATACATATTTTCTCTGCACTAGAAGAAGCTACAAATTTTCATAAAAAGTTCCATGTCAATGCTAATACTTTACAAAAGCATTTTAAAATAACTGAGGAACAAGCTAGACAAATAATAAAACAATGTCAAAATTGTGTGACCTTTTTATCACAAGTTAATCTTGGAGTCAATCCTAGAGGATTGATACCTAACCATATTTGGCAGATGGACATCACACACTTGCCAGAATTTGGAAAATTAAAATATTTGCATGTTACAGTTGATACTTCTTCTGGATTTTTGATGGGCTCCCTTCATGCCGGAGAAAAAACTAAAGATGTTATAGCTCATTGCTTACAAAATTTTGCCACTGTGGGCGTTTTAAAACAGTTAAAAACAGATAATGCCCCTGGTTATACTTCTACCTCTTTTAAACAATTTTGCTCAACATTTGGCATTACTCATATAACAGGAATCCCATACACTCCACAAGGACAAGGAATAGTTGAAAGAGCTCATCAAACTATTAAAATGTACTTATTAAAGCAAAAAGAAGGAATTGGGAAGGGGTATATATTCCCCAAAGATAAACTTATATTAACCCTTTTTACTCTAAACTTTTTAAATTTGGATTCATCAGGGCTTAGTACTGTGGAAAGGCATACGTATCCAAAAAATGTACATAAGCCCAAGGTACTTTGGAAGGATATTCTGACAGGATAAAGGAAAGGTCCTGACCCAGTAATTGTCTGGAGGGGGTCTGTTTGTGTGTTTCCACAGGAAAAACAGCAGCCAATTTGGATTCCGGAGAGATTAACTAAAGTCCTGACCCAGTGATTGTCTGGAGTCGGAGGTCTGTTTGTGTGTTTCCACAGGGAGAACAGCAGCCAATTTGGATTCCAGAAAGATTAACTAAAGCGATTTCTACAGACCAAAAAGAAGATGATTTGGCTCAAATTCATAACAGCTGATATCCAGAACTCCAGTTTGGCTCCCCTTACATCTGCGACAGAACCAGGATACTTTTTTCAATATCTATTTTATTATTGCCCTTTCCCACATCATGAAGTTCTATTTTGTGTTTTGAGCTCATACAGAGCTAGGTTAATGTTTTGCTGATCAGTTCTATTTTTTGACTATAGAGTTTTTAAACATTGCAATGGAGATTTCACCTGTAAAAAGTTATAAGGCCTTTACTATTATGTTATGTGTTGTATGTATTATATTATGTGTGCACACTTGTGTTTTGTGTTATATGTTTGAATGTACATATGTCCATATATCATATATGATGAGCGCTCATGAAAAAATGGATCCAAATAATTTTTTTTTTTAATCCACGTGATTTAAATGGCTTAATTTAAATTGGGTAAACAGCTGTTGAGGATTGTTTTAAAATGTGAAAAAAAAGGAGGTTAACAGATCTGTTTGTTTACTTTCACCTTTCCTTTTCATTATATTTAATAATTCTCTTCAAGAAAATGCAAATTGTTAAGAAAATTGTTTTCTTTTAGTGCCTTCTGGAATGTTACATATTTTTTTTTCTTTAGCCATTATTGCCAGAATTCCTATCTTCATCCCAGTGCCGGTGAAGACAAAAGTAAAACCAATCTACAGTATCTGCAGTAGCCATCACTGAACTGCTTGCAAAACTTGTCTTGACTATGTATCACTTGTATGCATTGTGAACTATCTGTTGGTGCAGTGACTTGTGGTAGTGTTGGGGTATTTATGCTGATGGTGTCATCGGTGGTACAATTTTTCCAAAAGGACCCATCACTGAACTGCTTGCAGAACTTGCCTGGACTATGAATCACTTGTATGCATTGTGAACTCACCTGTATGCATTGTGAACTATCTGTTGGTGCAGCGACTTGTGGTAGTGTTGGGGTATTTTTGCTGATGATGTCATCAATGGTACAATTTTTCCAAAAGGAACCGTCAATTGGCTTGGTGTATCTTCCTCCCTTCTGCTTGTCATGGTAGTTCAGCTAAAATTTGGGGACCAACAGAGGTGAGGCAAAGAACCTCACCCCCACGTTGATACAAAGACCTATCTACAGGTGTGGCTGTATACTGGACCGGTAGTCAGTGACAGGTAAGATCCAATTGCAATGGTACCAACCTAAGACAGGAGGCTGACGCCTTGAGGTCAGCTCATCTGATAATGGGTAAGGACCATATGTACTATTGGACAACCTAAGGCAGGCACGGTCCCTAAGACACATGCTTATTGTTTAAACAGAGAGGGGGAGATACAGCCGAAAGGGCCCCAGCAAACTTTCAGACTGCCAGCTGATGATTGGCTCACAGCGGCCTCAGCAACTTCTAGCTGATTGGCTCCTCTGCGGTGATTCTCATTGGGCTGTTTCCCTGCCCTTTCAGACCACGGAGCTGCTCATTGGGGGACATTTTTGGCTCCGCCCACATGACCCAGCCAATCAGCCTCAAGAGCAGGAGGAGTGGGGGAGGTTGAGAGGCTTGTGGGAAGCCGGTGGTGGCAGTTGGGCTCTGAGGGTTTTTCCTGAGGAGCTGTTTTGTTTGGCGTGTGTGGTTCTAAAAATAAAGTTTGTTTCTTTTGACAAGTGGCTCCTGAATTTTGCCCAGCCAGACTGCGGCACAATTACAACACACGAGAGAATTAGTAGCAATGAGAACACTTCATGATATACCATGCAGACTGATTAAGAATGTTTCTAGGGTTAAAGCTTTTTAATTCTTTAAGTATTTGATCAGCTAAAGAAGTAGGATCTGAAAAATTAATATTACTTTTTTGTATATCTTGAATCTGATGATGCAGCTCCACAAGATCCAAGCTGTTTTCTTTATTCTGTCAAATACCCAACAAATGGTTTTGAACCTTCTCCGAATACCATTAAGAAGCATTACATTTGGCAGCAGTAACACACACATACTTATAGCTAGCATGACATTTAAGTCTTTCCTTGAATTTCAAAGTGGAAAGTTCATTATCTATATACATGACAGCAGCCTCTAAGGCATTTAGCTTGGTCTGAATCATTTTATCAACATTTATTTGATTGTGAAGAGCCTTAGAAGTATTCTGAGCCAAATTATTAAGAAAATTTGCATGTTAAACATTTGAGATATGGCCATCAAAGCTGTGAACATGACCACGGAAGCAATAAAAGAAACCAAGGGAACAACCCCCACTATTATGAGTCCAAGAGCACATTTAGGTCTCACTAGCTGGGCGTGTATTTGTTGTAAGACTTGAAAACCAGCATTAGTCTACCATGGCTCTGAAATATGTCCTGGTACTAAGACAAAAGAGGGCTGATGAAGTGTCAGTGTTCCTTTTTTCTATTATTTCTGGTGAAACAATTAATTAAATTACATTTATGACATGTAGCAAGATATCTATCATCTTCCCTTTTAACTTTTACATTTCCTGTAATTAAAACATAAGGAGATTGAACACAGGCCCATAAGCCATAGCAAGAAGCTTCTTGTTACAGTTCTTGCCTACAAAGTCTGGTAAAGTTTTGTCAGTAAAATGTAAGAATTCTGAGGCAGCAATTAAGTGCCAAACATCTTTTTGAATGCCACCCTCGCTGAAGGTAAGGATGCTACTAACAAATCCTCCAGGATTCATGGCATTACCCTTGCATAACTGCCTATTGTCAATTTTAGCAGACCAGTCCAAAATATAACCACCATTTCTACATACCTTATGCTGTACTGGAAAAGTATTTATACATTCCATCCACTTAGGAAAGGTGCCAATTTCTATTTCCAAATTGTTAGTAGAAGGAGGTATTCAGGGATGTTCTGCTGAGATGACTGGTTATGAGAAAGTCCCATTTTAATAACTGATCTGATCTAAGGGTTTTAGTCTCCAGGAACAGTATAATTAGTTGGTCCCCCAACTGCTGTCTTTTCCCCAAATACACTTTTTGACAGCCAGCATATTTATTGTGGGACCAACACAAGGGTAGTTGGGCACTATAGCCAGCATAATTAAATCCAGTCACATGGTTGTGAGTAAGAGGGGTGTCTGTAAATCCTCCATCATGAATGAGTCATTAGCAAACACTGGGATGGATTCTCTAGTCAACACTGCGAGGTGTACTAGAGGTGGATCTGAAAAATATGTCCAGTAAGTATCTCCCTGATTCCCCTTTACCTGACGGCTTAATAGAGCTATTACTGCAGCGAGCATCATAGTTGGAGATTTAACTTTTCCTTGCTGCCTAATCATTTGTTTGCCTGAAGTGTCAAATTCTTCAGGTCCTTCCATGAGGGTGGCCTCACCATTGGGTCTCTCATAACCCCTCATTACCTAATTTAAATATGGTAAAATACTTAGATTCTGCCCTAAAAATGTGTGCAAAGACATATGAAAGTTACTCAAGATCATGTATTAGGCTACATAAAATGATAATTTAGCTTTTCTGCTTCATTTGTCTCACAGGATTATGGGTGCACACTCTCCATCCTTCACAGGCCATCCTGAGATAAATTCTCGAAATGCCAGGTTCTCATTTTCCCACATTATGCTTCCTCATTATTCCATGTTAATTGCCAAGAAAATCTCAAGCCTGGAAAACCACAACATATAGATAAATTGCTGGATAATCATCAACATTGAAAATTACCTCAGGAATCAATAGAATACATTAGTAGACCCAGATGTGAAGAAATGTAAAACAGACCTACAAATCAACATTTCACTTTACAGCTGCTCAAAAAATACTTGCAGTTATGCTGATATGGGAGCACATGCCACTAGTCTTGACTACCTTGAGGCCACAGCAGGAGGAGGATTTAGGCTAGGGAATTTGAGGCCAACCTGGCAAAAACTCAGCTCCAAAAATTGACCCACCAAAAAACCAAACAGTAATCACATTTTTAAAATGAGCCTTCATGGGTGATTTCTATGAAACATGTAATAAGGATCAGTAACAATAATTTATGATCACATCTAAATGTAGAAGAAGAGAATTGACTAATTCTTTCTGTAAGGCCAGAAATACCAGATAACACATCATTCGAATGGAAATTGCCGACCATCTTTTTATAGAAGTTGACCCAGGTATTCAAAACCCCTAGCAAACTGAGAACAACAACAAAAAGAATGATTGGACTTCATGACCAAGAAGGACATTGTCATATGGGAAGTTTCCAAACATCATTTTGATAGAGCAAAGCTTTTGGCAATTCACTTACCAAATTACTGTAAAACCTATTGCCAATTATGACCAGAGGAAAATTCTTTTTCAATCAACTTAAGGGCAGCTATGAACTGTTTTCATATTTAAAGGTGTGAACTGAAGTGTTTCACAATTTAGTTTTAGAAAAAGAAAAAAAAATGTTTGCTTTTCTGACTTCTAAATATTGTTTGAGAATATTAAACGGGATTTTCATCAAAAATCAAATAGCATATGCAGATGATACTATTATTTCTATAATGTTTCTAAGCAATTTCCATGAACTAATGAAACATAAGAATAAGTTCAATAATGTCATGTGTTAAATGGTCAACATTAAATCTTTTAAATTATATACAGTAGCAATGAGCAGTGTTAAAATTACAAATATAGGAAAATAATCTAAATGAAAGTATTAACAAAATAATTGTTCACTGCAAAGTAAAAAGTAAAGGTGAAAGTAAAATGCAAAAAAGATCATGGAAACGAAATGGGAAAACTGTTAATATTCAATGATTAAAAGTTTGATTTTGGGTTTTAAGGGTTGATAGGCTTCCTCCAGACTGGCGCGTGGGGCGGAGCCAGACTTCCTCCTCCCATCTGGCCTGGAACGGTGCCGGGCTTCCTCCTCTGGTCTGATATATATTCTATATATGTCAGGTAAGTTATTATTTGTGTTATTGAGCTCTATAATTTCTTTATTCAACTTTTGTTGGAAGATCTATCCAGTGGTGAGAGAGGTGTGATATAGTCACCACAGATTATGTTGTGGTCAATTTGACTCTTGAACTTGAGCAGAGATTGTTTGAACATAGGTGCACCATTGTTTGGGGCATATATATTTAAGATTGTTATGTCTTGTTGGTGTATGGTTCCCTTGAGCAGTATGAGATGTTCTTCTTTATCTATTTTGATTAACTTTGGCTTGAAGTCTACTTTATTTAATATAAGTATGGAGACCCCTGCTTGCTTTCAAGGTTCATGTGAGTGGTATGTTTTTTCCCAATCTTTCACCTTCAGTCTGTCTTTTCCTGAGTCTCCTGGAGGCAGAATATTGTTTTTCTTTTTTTTTTTTAATCCAAGCTACTAGCCTATGTGTTTTGATTGGTGTGTTTAAGCCACTAACATTTAATGTTACTATTGAGGCATGGTTTGTATTTCCAGCCATCTTTGTTTATTTTGACTTGAAGTATTAATTATTGTTTAATTTTTTAATTGGTATCTACATATAGGATCCAGCATTTTAATCAAACATGTGTAGTGATCAAATCTGTGCAATTTCTACCTTCTAAAATATCATTTTGATGTTTGAAACCTGTGAACTCTTTTTAGAATGTCCACAGTCTAAAAAATTACTTGTACAATTCAAACTATGTGCTATAAAACCTAAGAGTTACATTTTCCTCTTAACTGCTGTTTGGCACTCCTTGCCAACTGTCTCTTAAAACAGATATAAAAAACTTTTCTCATTTGTGGTTCTGTGTGATCAACTTTTTCAGCTTCAACATATGAGTGCAAACATACAGGATTTGTGAAATATGAAAAATCACTAGAAAAAGACAGTCTCCCATGGTAAATGCAGAAAAAAATATGTAAATTTAAAAATTGTAAACTATAATCCCAGTGCCTTGGGAGGCTAAGACAGGAGGATGGTGAGTTCAAATCCAGCAACAGAAAGGCCCTGAGCAACTTGGTGAGATGCTGTCTCTAAATAAAATACAAAATAGGAGTGGAGATGTGGCTCAATGGTTGAGTGCCCATGAGTTTAATCCCTGGTACCCCCACAAATATATAAGTGTTCACATTTAATCACTAGGCCTTAGTTATTTTTTTGGTGAGATCTATATATAAATGGCACATGCCAATTCTTATGAATTTATTTTATGTAAGTCAAATATTATATAAATATTTTTATAGTATAAGCTTAAATTGATCTATATTAACATGTGAAAAATAACTTAAAAATTGCTTTAGGTGAGGCTGAATGCCTGCAATCCCATTGGCTCAGGAGTCAGTAACTTAGCAAGATTGTCCTCCAATATAAAAATGGCTGGTGATATAGTTTAATAACTAAGTGCCCTGGGTTCAATCTGTGGAACAAAGAAAGGAAGATTTTTAAATTACCTTGTATCAACAACAAAAAGACATGTGAAATTTAAAACCAAAAAATGCATTCTATCATTTTTTCTGTGACACACAGAATCTGCTTTAATTCATTTTAAACATTTGAATCTTACACAATCTAAGTTTTCTAACACTCAATAAATGACATGTTTTAATCACGTGTGCCTCCAGGCCATTGGATGAATTTAAGGTCAGTGTAGCTGAGGAATCTGCAGTCATACAAACTGGAGTGTGCAGGTGCCATGAATTTGCAGTAATAGTCAAGAACTCATGGATGGATTGTTCATTGCCTTGAAACTGTTGGAAAATCGTTTTCTGATAATAAATTTCTATATCAGTATTGGGAAAAACTTAGACTCTTTCCTGATAGTATGCTTCAAACAAAGGGACACAATTTCATGCAATAATGAGGAGAACTAATCTTCATACAGGTAGTGACAGGAGAAAACACAGTATGCTCATTCTTCTAGCTCCAGTTTTGAACCACGATCATCACTCAATGATGTGCATCAAGTATATATGATTAAAATTGTGTAAATGTAACATGGTAGTGTTGTGAAGAAATATCTATAGTAATGTCCATCCTGAGCTATGTACCTTCCCAGCTGTGCACATTAAGCCTGGCACAACATAGTCCAGGAGATCATGAGACATAACACAAGCTCTCTGACATCAGGGAGGTAATCTGAGAAACACCCTTCAAACAAGGGTCTACAGAGTGATGCTTCCAGCTTGGTCCATGGATGCCCTATTGTACTGGGCACTAATGTCTTTTATGCACTGGAGAAATCAAGCTGCCCCCTAGAGTGGGCATTCTGTGTGGAAGGATATGTAAATAACAGGGAATCTAACACAGATTTCTGAAATAGGTTATATTTGAAGAATTCACATGTGGTAAGAGGAAGGTAAGGCCAAGTGAGGAAATGAGAAAAAACAGACCACACGTGAAAAGAAAATAAATTTTCAAAAAAAAAAAAAATCAGAAGTTTGTTTGTTAGAGTTGATAGTAAAGACTCTCTTTATTATCTGGATCCAGGAAGGAGTCTGTTAGATATGGTGCTGTCACTAAAGTCAGAGGTGGCTGTATGATACATGCACCATCATCTGTTTTGCAACCATCTAGTGAGGACTTTTAAGGCAGTGGACACGAGCTGGTGGTCAGGACAGAAGTAGAGAGAATTACAGGAGAAGAACACCCCACTGCAAGTTAGGGTTATTTGGACCCTCTGGGTGGGCACATTCCATGGTAAAAGTGAGAAGAAGAAACATGTCTTATCCCTTATGCAATCTGAGCACCATCCTGTTCATAACAGGTGAGGAAATAGGATCTGTCACCCCTAATAACACATGTGCAGATTTACAGCTTGGGGTTGTCCTCATCACCCAGCTCAGCTTCACCACTACTGATAACCCTCCCCATGTCCTCTTGGTATTCACTAACAGACAAAAGGGAGATGGAGAATTGATACTGGTCTTGCTTTAAGCAAGTGGGCTTGGGACTAATGTCAGCCTCGGCAGAAACCTCTTACTTGTGGCTCATTGTGTGCTGGAAATATATAAATAGCACTAGGGAGAAATGACTAACACCTCAGAGAGGGCGACACCATCACCCAGCAAACCCTGGGCAATACTTGACTGAATGAATGGCAGCTCTTTGTGAGAAGTAGATATGAGAACCATGGGTTGCTTTTGTAAATTGTCAGGGTTTTAAAATACAGCTCAGGGTTCACACTTACATCTATGATATTTATATTACTATTATTTTAAATTTCTCCTGAGAAAAGCAACTAGAAGAGAAATTGTTCTTTAACGTCAAGAAAGAAGAAGCCCCAGAGGTGCTTCTCTGTGGGCACAAGTGCATAGAGTACTGCATACAGGGCATAGGTTAAGGGAGTCTGCATGGCAGGCCACTCCCCATGCTAGGTGTGCGAGTGGCAAACTGCTTACTCCATCGGCACAACTCTGGGCACTAGGCCATGTGTTGCAGTCCCACTCTTTGATTGTTCACTTCAAGGACAGTTAGCAGACATTACACTGGTGGCTGTCTATATTTTGCTTAGGCACTGCCTGAGTACATATACATGGTAACTGCACAATAAAATCAGGCCTGCTTCCTGATTGGTCTCTGGAGGACTTGATTAGAGACTCCACAGCCACACTCTCCTCTACTCTGTTCTGTGGACATCCTCAAGGATGAGAGAGCCCATGCACTTCTCTGCAGAACCCAAGCTCTCATTACTGGGAAATTCACACGATCCTGCAGGAGGGTCCATTTTCCCTGACTGATATTGCAATGGAAGAGTCAAGTTCTGCTTTCAGCTTTCCTGCTTTATCTTGTTCTGTGTGTCTTAGGATCACATTTATCTGTGCATGCTAATGACATGAAAAATTGAATTTTGGAAAAAAAAATGTGAAAGTGAACAGGGCAGGAAGGATTTCAAGTGTCCTGAATGTTCCTCTAAGCAAAATTAAATTTACACATATACATTATTAGATATTGCAAAAGGTTTTTAGTGATTAAAACAGAATGGACTAATACATAAAAATATTCTTCCAAATTCTTGTGAATTATATTCACAAGCCTATAATTTGGAACAATGAACTGGAAATTACCAACACATTTATTTGATTTTCTAAACTATTTAATGTACTTCGTTCTGATCACAGTCCCTTATTTGACATTTACTGACTGAAAGTTCTTAACCATGTGAGATTCCATTCTATAAAATGAGGGTTTGAACATAGAATCTCATTTCCCTCTAAAGATTTCAAAATGTACATTTACTCAAACAATAATTTTTCTATGAGTTATGAAGATGACCAAAGCAAGATTATTAATAAAAATATTAAAACATTAATTCCCTGGTAATAAGTATACAAATTAGTAGTGTTTAAAGTCTCTACATGACATACCATATGTTAGTTGTGTCCCATGAAGTTATTAAATTTAAAAAATGAAAAAGTAAAACTGACATTCCCTATTAAAAATTGACTCATTTTAGCAGGATCTCAAAAAGCAAATATCTTTAGAAGACAATATCCTCATTGCACCATACAGAACATGGTCCTCTGGGCTCAGTAGGGCTGTTGGAGTGAATGTCTCCTCTGAAGCTACTGGGAAACTTCACTAGTAGACTGAATTTCCTCCTCCAATGCCCTTCTTAGAAGCCACATTAATTCTGCGTCTGAGGACACAGAGGTACTTTGTCACCTGAAAAAGGTGAGCAGAGCACAAACACTTGGAAGTTTTATGGCAAGGATGTGTTTAAGTCCTGTCTGTGCAGATTTGTAATTTTAATGTCTATAGAAAGGCAAGAAGGTCCCACTGGAGAACACAGAACTGTGGCTTCCCCAGTGGGACGTGTCATCTCTCTTAATTTGACTGTCTTCTCTGATGGATAACAATAATCCAAGAGAGCTGGGCTTCAAACTCTTAAAGTTTCCTGAAAACATCTGGAAAAGGATCTTGATTGAGATCATTTTCTCATGTTGATAAGGAAACTTAAATTACTCTAATTCTGGTCCTAAAATCAAATTAGTCCAAACCTGTTCCACAACTTATAATGTCTCTACTTTGATGTGAGGGACTCCTGGCACCCCCATAATTTCCCTGAAGCCCTGAAGTGTGTGATGGGCCTATCTTTCCTAGTTTGCACATGGAGCACACCTTCTTGTGGGTAGTGATGGTTTGGTATGTCATCCTTTCCAAAGTGACAGTCCTGTGGCTCAAGCTCTAAGTGAAATATTAAAATTAAGAAAAGAAGAGGAAGAGCTATAGGTCACATGTTGTAGAAATCACAGGAAGATGGAATCTAGTCAGAGCCGAGGCAGAGTCCGAGATGGAGTCCACTCTAAGAAACCTACATGATCAACTCCACCTTCTCTGAGAGAAACCATGTAAAAACCAGGCTCAGTCTCCTGGGTACTGTGTATAAATATATATAAAAGCATTAAAGTGCTATATTAAAAAGGATCCCCGTTATTTGGAGTCAAAAGAAAGGACAGTTATTTCAAGCAGACCCACTTATGTTCCAGATGTAGAATTCAGAAGATAGTTCTTTAACACTGCCGTTATCAACATGTGAAGAGTAAGTACAAGCATGATAAAGAATCAAACATTTCTTTTTTAGAGGTAATTGGAAACGTGGACTAAATGGAAATATATAAAATGAAAACTAATATTGACAGTCAGAAATTCCACATGGATGGGATGAGGGAGGTTGGAAAACTGAAGAAGAAAGTCACAATAATTGCCAAAGCATGAGACCTCCAAAGCCACATGAGAGGGGAACATAAAACAGGAAAAGAGTGCAAGACATTGAACAAGTATTTCAGCATATGCACAGTTAGGAAAGACATCAAGGGCATAGGAAAAGTATCCCCTCATGCAGCCCCTATCCTGGACCAGTCACATGGAAGTTTTGTGCCTTTGGTGAATTAGGCTCCGCCTTACTCCCTGGCATAGCCCATTAGTCACCAACATGCCACCTGGAATACTGTCCATCATACACACTCACTTCCTTGGAGGCTTCTGAATGAGCCATGGCAGAGGGTTGGCCAGTACTCCCAACTTTGTGGAGCCAAGAAGAGCTCTTTGGAGAGGTGGAGAATTGCAGACCACACCTTTGTTGTAATGTGGACATGCTGTGTAATTAGGTGTTGTTGAGTCCAATCTCTTTGTAGCCATGATAATTCATAGAGAGGAAAATAATTTCATCTCTAATTGTGAGGATCAGGCCAAAACATACTGAACAAGTGGGTTCCAACCAGTTAAAGAAGGCTCTCTGTGGAGCTGGGCATGGTGGTATTTGCCTGTAATCTCAGCAGCTTGGAAGGCTGAGGAAGGAGGGTCATGAGTTCAGAGCCAGCCTCAGTGAAAAAAATTTACTAAGCAGATCAGTGAGATCTGTCTCTACATAAAATAGGGATAGGGATGTGGGTCAGGGGTTGAGTGCCCCTGAGTTCAATCTTTGTCATCATACACCCCCAAAAAAGAAGAATGTCTGGGGAGTGAGTCTCAGGCTTTGGATATATAACAGCTTTCATGGAGGATCTAAAGTGTAGAACTAGTATAGAATAAGTGTTATTGGCCAAGCTCTGGGTTGCATGTGCATGCATTTGGATCCAGGCTTATATATATATATATATATAATAGATTTGATGTTGATCTATTGATGGAATATTTCCTACACAAGTCATGTATGTGCTTTATTTAAAGTCTGAAATAGTAGATTTATATTTTAAATAATCTGCAGCTACATATTGAAAAATAATAGTCATCAGAAAATCATGTATGTGAAGCTAGATCATTTCATGACTCTTTAGAACATGTAGATCTATAACGCAAGATAGTAAGAGAAACAATAAAAGTGAAACATTCATGAACTTGGGATGCCATTTAAAAATCTGAGGTGAATGTTGGTCCACAATCTGACTTCCATAACAAGACCCCTAGAGCACAAAAATTAAAAATCAAGAATAAATAAAGGGTATAGATTCAAACTAAAAAGCTGCTTCTCAGCAAAAGAAACAATAATGTGAAGAAAGAACCTACAGATTTTATACAAATTTTTACCACACGTAATTCAGAAAATGCACTAATGTCTAGGGTATATAAATAACTCAAAATTAACCAAACAACAATAACAAAACCCAATTAACAAATGGACCCTGTAACTGAACAGACACATCACAGAAGAAATATAAAACATTAACAAATATATGAAAAAAAAAATTCCACCCATCTAGCAATTAGGAAAATGTAAATCAAAATTACTTTAAGATTTTATTTCACTTCAGTCAGAATGGCAATCATTAATAATACAGGCAACAATAAATGTTGGTGAGGTTGTGGGGGAAAAGGAACACTCACACATTGCTCATGAGATTGACTCCAAATTTGTGCAACCACCATGGAAAGCAGTATGGAGATGCCTTGAAAAACCAGAATGGAACCATCATTTGACCCAGCTATCCCTCTTTCAGAGTATACCCAAAGGAATTAAAAACAGCACACTACCGGGAAACAGCTGCACCAATGTTTATAGCAGCACAATTCAAAATAGATAAACCATAGAACCAACCTATGTTTCCTTCAACAGATGAATGGATAAATAAAATGTGATATATATGTTATTAATATATATATGTGTGTATATATATATATATATATATATATATATATATATATATATATATATGCGTGTGTGTGTGTGTATAATTTACCCCACCAATGGAATATTACTTAGCTTCAAAGATGAATGAAACTATGTTATTTGGTGGTAAAAGGATAGAGTTGAAGAATATCATTCTAAGTGAAATAAGCCCCCTCACACACTCACACACTGACACACACACACACACAAACACAAAGGCCAAATGTTCTCTCTGATAAGTGTATGCTAATTCACAATGGGGTTGGGGAGAATAGTTACTTTAGATTAAGTAGAGAGGAGTGAAGGGAGAGGAGGGAATATGGGGATAGAAATGATAGTAGAATGAAACAGACATTACATATAATACATAATATATATATGGATGCTAAAGCACTGAACAAGGGAGGGGGAGAGAATAGAAATTCAGTGGATTAGACAAAGTTGGATTGAAGGGAAGAAAAGGGAAATAAGAATACAAATGACAGTAGAATGAATCAGACACAACTTTTCAATGTTTATATAAAAATACACCACCAGGGAAGTTCCACACCATGTACACCTCAAGAATGGAATGCTAACTAAAATGAGTTTAACTCCATGTATAATATGTCAAAATTTGCTCTACTATCATGTACACCTAAAAAGAGTAAGAAATTTTAAAAATCACAAGGGAAAATTTGTATACTGAGAAGGTTTGTGAGTTAAAAACTCTTCAATGAATGGTAATGTCATTAAGGTTAAATAAAAGTATAAAAGAGTACCTTGAGCCCATAGAAAACAACAATGGTAAATAGCGTTGTCCAAGTCAGTCTGCACAACTAGCCATAATCACAAAATTTTTGGTTTACAACTCTTTTCTATTTGTTTTACAAAGCAGCACAAGAACAATACTTACAAGTTTAGCAGAGAGGAAACATTACATAGCAGTGTTATGAATACTATGAATAGTGCTGTGGGCACTCAAATAAAGCATTATCAATTTCCTCCCCCATGCAATAAAAAATCATGCAGTTGAAAGATACACTAGTTACTGAGTAGATAACACCTACATGTGTTTGTGACATTCAGTATTTGGGCAGCTGCTCAACTTCGCAGGTCAGATCCAATAGATAAAGAAGACACTCTCTTCACACAAGACAGTGTTTCCTTGAGTAATACTATGAAAGCAAGAGAGAAAGCAAAAGTAACAGACACAGGCAACTGTATTGCCAGACTAGGAAAACCCCAACACTGATCCTATGTACTGAAGAGTCCCAAAGAGCTTTTCAGGGTCCTGACTGGGAAGTCCTGGGCAGAGCATCCTCTCCACAGGTGAGAGTCTGAATTCTGGTTCTAACATGTATTTAAAGTGGGGCTAAATAAATACAAGTTAGAACAAAGAAAGCTTCATTCTAACATCTTGCATGACCTGGTGATCCCCTGAAGAACACCAAGTCCTCCCAAGAGCAGGGCAGATCCTAGAGGAGGGAGTGATAGCCTTGAGATGACTAAATAAATTGAGGTTCCAATGAGTGAGCAAGGAAGCCAGATACATTGAGAAATCAGCATTCTTTAGCTGTTTCATCAAGAATTGCAGACATAATTCAATCACATAAAAAGGGAAGAACCTTTGTATTTTCCTTAGACCTCTAGTACTGAATCTTCCCTCTGGGACATATAAATAGTTCAAACTCTCACCTGTAAAATGAAGCCAGTTTTCTGCATCAAATAATGTGGAGATAAGCATGAAACCTAGATATTTACCCTTTGGAATAAAGAATGGTGTGAATATTATTCTCCTAGAATTTATCATTATATTTCAATATTTATTTTCCCAAATAAAGTTAAATGAAATGTTGGTGGGTGGTGTTTTTTGACCCAATAGGCTCACATATGTAGAGAATATTGTTTTTACTGTTTGAACAATACTTGTAGATTAGAGTGTAGAGGTTTATTTCAATCAAAATTGTGTTTCTCTCTGGTGTCATGGGCTACTGGAGCTGTAAGATCTGAAGAGGGACAGGGTTAGTTTATAGTATCTTATAATTACTGGGTTGCACAGGGGTCTGGGAGACCATGACACATGCTATCTATCATATAATCCAATAAGTATAACAAACATTATATTGTAAGTTATTAAGTAGAACAAAATGTCTACAAAATCAAAATATATAATGAAATAAAAAATGTGGGGGCATAAATGCTCCTATAATATGTCTTTTTCTTTTTACAGTCATCATTTTACATGTTTCTGGTTACACTTTTCTACTGGGTATCCAAAACTAAAGAAGTGTCCCAAATTGTGATGTTTTTCCTACACTATAGGTGAGTATAGTCACCTCAGTGATGAACGCCATAGAATTCATGAGGAACTGCATGGCTTCTTCAGTCTAAGAGTCAGGTTGGGCCTGTGGACCATGTGGATTCCCCAGGAAACATTAAGACTATTTGCCCCTTCAGCAACCCTCCATTTTTGCCTGAATACGCATGTTGGCTCCTAGTCTCTTGGATTTTTCTCCTCTCCCTGATTGGGAGCTTGTATAATTCTCCAGAGTTGTAGATACCTTAGGGTGTACTGCTACTCTATAAGGTGAAATGTTAAACTCATAATTCAAACTAGGGACATCTGGGCATTATTTTAGTATCCCTAGGTCCTTCCTATAACTCTCTTAATTTCCCATAATTACAAACAAGAGAGTATATAATTTACATAAATAATATTCTCCAAATAATACTTGATTAAACATATGAAATAATTAATGTAGACGTTATAGCATTATTTACCCTATAGAATGTTTTGCTATTGCATCGATCCATTAGCAAAGTGAATAGGGGGAGATGTGTGACCTAATAACATCATTAAATGCACAACAAGGTTAACATTAAGAAATTCACATTTTATTAAAAACAAATTGCATCTGTAATAAAATATAAGTAAAAGTGCTCTGTAAAACAGGAATGGTGGACCATGCCGTGACCCTAGGGATGTGAGAAGCTTTGCAAGTTCAAAGTCAGGCTCCATAACTTAGGCCCTATACAACTTAGCAAAACCTATCACTAAATAAAAAAGAAAAAAAAATCTGAGGATGTGGTTTACTGATTAAGTGCCCCTAAGTTTAAGAGGCTCTTAAAAATTTAAATTTTAAATTTCATATAAATCTTAAGAGACTTCTGAAGTAATCAACTCTGAGTATTATTATTTCTCCAGTTGTGACAAATGAGACTCTTTAGTAATTGTTGATTTATACTAAAATTATATCCTTTTAGGGTTGCACAATTCTATACTTGTATTTCCTTATTTCTACAATATCAGCTAAAGATGTTAAGAAAATTTTCAGCAAATGTCAAAAGCAATTACCCATTTTCTACATTTAAATGATTTTTTTTCCACCTAGGTCCCAAATACTTCAAGGGATGGGCTATATATAAGAAACTTACTACAATCTTTATATTTGTCAAGGTGTTTTTGTAAATATTTTGCTGTTATCTAAGGTACACACTTTGGACAAATGCTACTCCACATTTGCTACAGATATGAGTTCAGAAATTTAAAAATGTTGGAAATTTGAATAGAGTCTTGGACACTTTCTTTGGGTTTCTATATGCTATAAATCCTCCAGTGTTTTAAAAATGTTTGATCAATGGCCAAAAGCTTTGCAAAACTTTTTCCACATGTCCTCTCACTCGTATGAATTCTGAGGTGCTGAGTATGGTGTGAACAACTGTTGGAAACTCTGTCACCTATTTTACATTCATATAATTTCTGTGCTATCATATGTCTGGTGGGAAATAGTGTTGAACTAATGTGAAATAAGGGTTGGTTCATCCTTAAAGACACTGATGCAATGTTTTCATTGTAAAACTTCTCTCCAGTATAAAATCTATAATGTTTAGTAAAATGTGATATTCAATTTTAAAAGCTTTGCCATTCTTCACATTTATAGGACTTCTTTCTAGTATGGGTTCTCTGGTGTCGAGTAAGTGATGATTGTTGATTAAAATCTTTGTCACATTCTCTACATTTGTAGGGCTTCTCTCCAGTGTGGATTCGCTGGTGCTGAGTAAGTGATGATTTTTGACTGAAACTCTTGCCACAAAATTTACATTTGTAGGGCTTCTCTCCAGTATGAATCCTGTTGTTTCAATAGAGATGTGAGTTTGTATTAAAACTTTTGCCACACACTTTACATTTGTAGGGCTTCTCTCCAGTGTGAATTTGCTGGTGCTGAGTAAGTGATGATTTTTTATTAAAACTCTTGCCACACACGTTACATTTGTAGGGCTTCTCTCTAGTATGAATCCTTTTATGACTATTACGCTATGAGATGCTATTAAAAGCTTTGCCACACTCTTTACACTTGTATGGCTTCTCTCCAGTGTGGATTCGCTGGTGCTGAGTAAGTGATGATTTTTGATTAAAACTCTTGCCACATGTTACATTTGTAGGGCTTCTCTCCAGTATGAATTCTGTTTTGGCGATCAAGATTCGAGTTTGTATTACAACTTTTGCCACACACTTTACATTTGTAGGGCTTCTCTCCTGTATGAATCCTGTTGTGGCAATCAACCTGTGAGTTTGTTTTAAAAGTTTTGCCACACTCTTTACATTTGTAGGGATTCTCTCTAGAATGAATTCTCTGGTGATTTTAAAGGCTTGGTTTTTGACTAAAAGTTTCGCAAAGTTGTTTACATATGTGGAGCATCTCTTCAGTGTGTGTCCACTGGTGACAAATAAGATTGGAGCTTTTATTAGAAGTTTTGTCACATTCTTTGCATTTGCATGCATATCTCCTGTATGAACACTGTGATGTTGAGTAAAGTTTTTGAGTGTGTTGCATTCTTCACATTTGTAAGTCTTCTCTGCAGAATAAATTTTTTGGTGTTGAGTAAGAGTTAAAAAATTTTTAAAGCTTTGCCACACTTTTTACATTTACAGGTCTTTTCTTCAGTATAAAACCTCTGATGCTTAACAAGTTGTAAGGTTTCACTAAAAGTTTTTCCACCTTCTTTCAATTTATAGTGTTTATCAGTGTTATAGTATCTACTGTGTTTAGAAGATGTTGAGCAAGCCAATACTTTGATATTTTCTTTAAAAGTATAGGGCACTCATTCTCTATAAATTCTCTTGTATTGAGCAAGCTCTGCACTGTGATTAAGAACCCTTTCATATACCTTACACTTGCAAGTTTTGTCTTGACTATGAATATTTTGATGAGTAATAGTTTTTGAGCACTGAAGCAAGACTTTCCCTCATTTTTCATCTTGGTAATTTTTCTTTTTTAGAAAATGACTAAGAGTTTCTCTATATTCATAATTTTTATCCCCAATGTAAATATACTGGTAATTACTCAGGGTACAGACATGGCTAATGGTGTTACTTATAGCATTATCTATATAGTGCACTTTCCAGAAATCTGTATCAGAATTGTCATTGAGCAATAGTGGGGAAGTAGAAACCTTTCTACAATTCTTAATATTGTCCATTTGAGCACAAGTATAAATTACTGTTTTGTTGCAGAAGAATGGACATTTTGTAAAGAAACTCTCAAAAGAATGACTTTTAGAAATTTGTCTTAAATATTGTCTCTGTGCAAATGTTTGACTGGAAGTTTAACTCAGTGCTACATTTATAATTTGCTAAGTTAAAAACTTATGCATGGACCAGATATTTTTTCATATTTTCCACATTTCCTTTCAGAGGAAATATAGTCATCAAAATTGTGGTGGATATATTCTTAAACACATATATACACAGCTCCTTAATACTAATTGGAATAGATTAAATCTTTTTTCAGATATTAATTGTTTATGGTGTCATTTGGCCATAAAACTTTTATCACAAATACAGACTACTAATTGGTTTTGTCCATTATAATATGATTTTTGAACTTTACTCTCACCTATATTTTCCCATTGTTTCCTTAGTTGTAAATAGTCAAAGTCACACTTTCCATATCTTCTCTCTTTCCCTTTTATTCCCTGTTCTGGTAAAATTTCTCGAGGATGATGAGAAGTCATGGCTGAAATAAATTAAAAAAATAAATAAAAAACAATCATGTTTACTTACTGTACTGGGCTGAGTATATTTTGCAATCATAGGAAACTACAGCAATTAAGGAACATCAGCGGGGGAGTGGATTATTAAATCCAAGTCCATCATTACGGCAGAAATATATATGAATAAAAACAAATGTACACAGAAAAATACTTTGAGAAATTTTCAAATCATCTTACTGTTCACAGTATCCAAGATGAGTACATTACTGTGAAGAGTAATACAGTAGAGGAAAATACATTGTGTTACACAAAGCCTTTCCTCCTTCACAATATATTTTAAAAATTTACCAACTTTCTTCTGCTTCATTAAAAAGAATATGAAACATACAAATATTTGGGGACTGTTCAAAAAGGGGTTCCTGCTTACCACCAGAAAAAAACGCGGCTAAGTCAACTGTAAGAAAAGTTATGAATTAATCCAAGGGACTAGCAAATTATCATTTAAAAGAAGTTTACTGAACTAAACCAACACACAAAAACAGAATAAAAATTAGTCAAGAATTGTTAATAGTAATAAGAAGAAAATGTGTGTTGAAAGAATTTGTTTAGAAAATGTCTGAAAGTGTCAAGGGTGGTTGTACACAGCAACATAGGAGGTTGAGGCAGAAGGATAAAAATTTCAAGGACAGCCAAAATAAAATGAAAAAAAAAAAAAAAAAAAAGAAAAGTGGCAAATAATCCTTAAGTTCTCTTTCTAGTACTAATAAACACATCTCAGAAAATAGGAAAACTATAACATCCAAGCAACTCAATTATAACCAAGTTGTAAAAACTCAAAGCAGGTATTTAACTAAGTTTTTAAACTCAGAATATTGAGAGCATCCAAGAGAAAAAGATGGGTCACCTAGAAATGTGTAACTATATAATTGTGAAATCCTTCGTTGAAACTTCAAAACACAGAAAGGAATTCAGGGCTATCTTCAAAAGAGGAAAGAATAAAATTATCAGCCAAGACATTATATTCACAGCTACTATATTTCAAAAGAGAAAGAAAATGATGACTTTAAAGATATAAAAACGCACACACTACTCATCAACACTAGCTGTTCTCCACAAAGTACTAAAGGAAATTCTTCATACTAAAATGTAAGTGTACACAGCAAAACAAGTCATATAAAATTTTAAACATGTCTTGGCACAAACAATTCTATTGTATTGTAATGATGGGTCACAAAATATGTAATTTTGCAATAGAATTTGAAAGACAAAAGCATAAAAACAAAACTGTAAATAGGAAATAATATAATATAATTTAGAAAGGACACATAAATATATTCAATTTTTTTTTAATAAAGTGAAGTCAAGTTGAAACTCATACAAAGTATGCAAAGAGATAATTCAGTTTTTAGATTGTTTTTGTTGACAAATGCAAGATTACAAAATTCTGATCAAAACAAACCTTGGCTATCTGAATTAACTCTAAAAATTACAACTGTTGGTAGTCCACAGGATACTCTAAATCTAAGGACACACACATACTGAAAGCAAGAGGATATAAAAAGGACACATAAAAAGGTGACCAAACACAATCTGGGCTGTCTAAATTATTGTACACAAAACATAGTTTAAGACAGTAATAGGATATAGAAGACGTTTTAAATTTAAAAATAACCTTTAAAAAGAGGCAAAATAGAGAAAATGAACCTTTCCCTAGGTTCTGAATTAAGAGTAAATACATTCACAACAAACATCCTACTTCCCAAACACATAAAGAAAACATTGAGAGAGTTGAATGAAAACCAAGAATCACTGTCATACTAAGAGACATCAATCCCCACTTACTGAAAAGGGAAATACAGTGAAGCAAAATGGTAATTACAAAGCATAAGACTTTGAAAATATTTTGAAACTATTGTAGACTTATAGAATCCCTGTTCTTAATCACAAATGGGACATTATGCTGGATAGACCAATTTTATGGATTAAAAAGGTTAATAAATATTTTAGTGATAGTTATTTTTTAACCAACATGGAATAAATATTGTGTTGATGAAACAACAATCAGGAAATCCACAGTCTGCAAAATCAAGTTCTTCATGAACATCAGCATCACTGATTAACTGACAAAAGGCTAAGAATACAGAGGACAGGGACTGGGGTTGTGGCTCAGTGGAAGAGTGCTTGCCTAGTGCTTGGGAGAAACTGGGTTCATTCCTCACTCCCACATAAAAAGAAAGAAATAAAAGTGTAAAATATACAATAATATTAAAGAAAAAAGCAACGAGGGCTGAAAACCTACTAACAGATTTAAAAGTGTCATCGTCAGCAATGCATTGGGACTTCAAGATTATCATAAACGTGCTTGACACAAATTAGACAACTTGCAGAAACTGGACCATTTCTTTGAGAGAGACAATCTCCTACAACTTACATACCAGGGGAAATACACAAAATAGATGAGCCCATGGCTGTTGAAAAAGACATACTCAGTAACTAATTACTTCCCAAAAAGGCAAGGCAAGGCTCTGACATCTCAAACAGGCTTCCATGAGACACAAAAGAACTGCCACCAATTTTCTATTTTTTTTTCCAGAAGATAGAAGCTCAGTTAACACCTCCTAAGTCTTCCTGAGGCTTAATTTACCATATTATCCAAATTAAATAAAGAAAATTATTAAATAGAAAAGAAAACTATGAATGATGCTCATAATCATAAATACAAAATTTAATCATAAATGCAAAAAACTGTACAATTAAGTCATCACACTCCAGGTGTCTATGCAAATGATGTGAAAATTATGGGCACAGGAACCCTCACTGCAGTGACTACAGCAGCCATATCCAGAACTGCCCAAAACTAGATGCAAGGAAGGTACACATTTCAATACTGAGTGGACAAGCTGAAGTTTAACCACACCAAAGAGCATCACCCAGAAAATGAGCTCTGCAGCCTGGAAAGATACAGCACGCTAAAAGGCAGACTGTTAAGTGACAGAAGCCAGTTTGAAATGGCCAAGTGCAGTAAGATTCCATGTCAAGAACATTCTGGAAAAGACAACATTATAGATGCACTAGCAGAACTGATGGGTGCCAGGGACTTAGGGAGCAGATAGGGAGGAAGGAATGAGGAGGAGTGATGAACACGTGGAACACAGGATTCCCAGAGCAGTGAAACTCTTCTGTATGACATTATCTTGTATACTATGTGACACACAAAATCACATCACACAGACGAGGAACCCTAAGGTAAAGGATGAACTTTGGCTTATCCTAACATGTTGCTTCATCCATTCTCTCTATCAAATGTTCAACACTGGTTTAGTAACTAACAAACACTCTACACCAATGCAATATGTTGAAAACAGTGGCGATTATCAGCTGGAGAGAAGGGGTATTTGATACTATGTGTAATGGCACATTTAATTGTCACCTTGATTGAATTAAAGGATGCTGATGATTAATGAGCTTCTGGGTGTGTCCATGAGGGTGTGTCTACAAATGATTGGCATATGGGATAGTGAGCCAAACTGGAGAACCTCCTTAAGCTAGGCAGAACCATCCAATAGGACGGTGTCTTGGGTGGAACAAAAGTTGGAAGAAGAAGGAAGCAGCAGCAGAGCAAGCTCCTTTTTTCTCAAATGGGTTCTTGATTGCTCCTGCAGTGGCCTGAGGATATCAGACTCTGCCTTCTTCACTCTCCCAAAGTGGACTCTGCCAGTGAATCTTCAGCGAGTTTCCAGAATCTTTGGTCTGGACTAGGGCAGCACCATTGATCCCCCTTGTTCTGAGGCTTCAGCCTCTGGGACTCTGCAGCTACTACTTCTCAAGCTCTCCAGCATGCAGATGGCAACTGTGGACATCCACCTTCGTGTCAAGTAGGCCAATCTAATGAATCCCGTTTGATAATCATACTTCCTCTTGATACTTTTCCTCTAGAGAACACTGACTAATAAACAATGTAAGCATAAAATTGCTCATTAAAACAAAGTTTATCTAATAAAGAAGTAATTAAACTACCAAGCCATAAAGTTTTAAAAATGTATACATAAGAAACAATATTAATATGCTAAATACCTTTTTCATAATAATGCAAAACTAAAGCAAAGAGGAAGAGTCATAGTAACAAATTTCAAAAAAATGAACAAAAGCAAGAAAACTGATTTTCAACACTATTTATATCTGGAAAAAATTGGATGATAAGTCTTCAAAACTCATTCCAACTGCTGGTGTACTGGTGTGCACCTGTAATTTCAGCCACTGGGGAGGTCAAGGCAGGGAAATGGCAACATTTTAAAGTGCTTGCAGAGCTTCCACAGAACTCTGAGATTACTGGAATCTCAGCAAAATTTTTTCACCCGATCTTGATGATACTTGGCATCAAAGATGAGTATACTGGTTTCACTTGGCTGCCCAAATTTCGTTCTTCAGGGTTGAAGCGTTCCTTTGCAGGAGCACTTTGAATTTTCAGTTTCACTTCGTTTTCCCCTATAGGGATACATGCATTTGGAACTCTAAATGAAACACGGATTTTGCTAGTGGCTTGAAACTTGACACACTCGATTAGTTCTCAGTGTGGTCTCTATGCTTTGTTCCCTGGTGAAGTAGCTCTGAACAGAGACAATGAAAATACACTATCATTTGAAAGTGTTTGCAGAGCTTCCGTAAAACTATGAGTTTACTGGAATCTCAGCTAATATTTTTTCACCCGATCTTCTTGATATTCGACAGGAGAGATAAGTATACAAGTTGTCCTTGGCTGTTCCAATTTCGTGCTTCTAGATTGAAACGTTCGTTTGCAGGAAAACTTTGAATTTTTAGGTTTCACTTCATTTTCCCCTATAGGGATACATGCATTTGGAACTCTAAATGAAACACGGATTTTGCTAGTGGCTTGAAACTTGACACACTCGATTAGTTATCAGTGTGGTCTCTATGCTTTGTTCCCTGGTGAAGTAGCTCTGAACAGAGACAATGAAAATACACTATCATTTGAAAGTGTTTGCAGAGCTTCCGTAAAACTATGAGTTTACTGGAATCTCAGCTAATATTTTTTCACCCGATCTTCTTGATATTCGACAGGAGAGATAACTATACAAGTTGTCCTTGGCTGTTCCAATTTCGTGCTTCTAGATTGAAACGTTCGTTTGCAGGAAAACTTTGAATTTTTAGGTTTCACTTCATTTTCCCCTATAGGGATACATGCATTTGGAACTCTAAATGAAACACGGATTTTGCTAGTGGCTTGAAACTTGACACACTCGATTAGTTCTCAGTGTGGTCTCTATGCTTTGTTCCCTGGTGAAGTAGCTCTGAACAGAGACAATGAAAATACACTATCATTTGAAAGTGTTTGCAGAGCTTCCGTAAAACTATGAGTTTACTGGAATCTCAGCTAATATTTTTTCACCCGATCTTCTTGATATTCGACAGGAGAGATAACTATACAAGTTGTCCTTGGCTGTTCCAATTTCGTGCTTCTAGATTGAAACGTTCGTTTGCAGGAAAACTTTGAATTTTTAGGTTTCACTTCATTTTCCCCTATAGGGATACATGCATTTGGAACTCTAAATCAAACACGGTTTTTGCTGTGTGCTTGTAACTTGACTCACTCAAATATTTCTCAGTGCACTCTCTATGCATTGTTCCCTGTTGAAGTAGCCCTAAGCAGAGGCAAGGAAAACACACTTTCTTTGGAAAGTATTCACCGAGCTTCCAAAAAACTCAGAGATTACTGAAACCTCAGCAAATATTTTGTCACCTTATCTTGTTGATACTTGGTATGAAAAATGTGTATACCAGTTGAACTTGGCTGCACAAATTTTGTTCTGCTAGGTTGAATCATTCCTTTGCAGGATGACATTGAATATTTAGATTTTACTACATTTTCCCCTATAGGGATACATGCTTTTGGAAATCTAAATCAAATACGGTTTGTGTTAGCTGCTTTAAACTTGACTCACTCAGGAAGTGAAACTTAAAATTCAAAGTGCTAATGCAAATGAATGCTTCAACACTGAAGAAAGAAATTTGGGTAGCCAAATGAAACCAGTATACACTTCTTTGCTGCCAAGTATCGTTAAGATCGGGTGAAAAAATTTTGCTGAGATTCCAGTAAACTCAGAGTTCTGTGGAAGCTCTGCAAACACCTTAAAATGAAAGTACATTTTCCTTGCCTCTGCTTAGGGCTACATCAACAGGAAACAACGCATCGGGAGTGCACTGAGAACTAACTGAGTGAGTCAAGTTTCATGCAGCAAGTAAAAACTGTGTTTGAGTTAGAGTTCCAAATGCATGTATCCCTATAGAGGAAAATGAAGTGAAACCTAAAATTTCAAAGTGTTCCTGCAAAAGAACAATTCAACCTAGAAGATCTAAATTTGGGCAGCCAAATTCAACCGGTATACTTATCTTTCCTGTCGAGTAACAACAAGTTAGGGTGAAAAAAATATTTGCTGAGATTCCAGGAATCTCAAAGTTCTGTGGAATCACTGCAAATGTTTTCAAATGAAAGTTTCTTTCCCTTGCCTCTGCTTAGCGTTACTTCAACAGAAAACAAAGCATAGAGATCGCACTGAGAACTAGTTGAGTGAGTTTCAGTTTCAAGCAGCTAGCATAAACCGTGTTTGATTTATAATTCCAAATGCATACGTCCCTATAAGGAAAAGAGAAGTGAAACCTAAAAATTCAAAGTGTTCCTGCAAACGGACTTTTCAACCTAGAAGAACGAAATTTGGGTAGCTAAGTGCAACTGGTATATTCATCTTTCCTGACAAGGATCATCAAGATCAGGTGAGTAAATATTTGCAGAGATTCCAGTTAACTTGGAGCTCTGTTGAAGCTCTGTAAATGCTTTCGAAGGAAAGCCTATGTTCCTCGCCTCCACTTAGGGCCACTTCAACAGGGAACAAAGCACAGAGAGCACACCAGGAACTAGTTGAGTGAGTCAAGCTTCAAGCGGCTAGCACAAACAGTGTTTGATTTAGAGTTCCAAATGCATGTATTCCTATAGGTTAAAATGAAGAGAAACCCCCCAAATTCAATGTCTTCCTGAAAGCAAATGCTTCAACTTAGAAGAACGAAGTTTTGGCAGTCAAATGCAACTGGTATACTCATCTTTCTTACCTAGTATCAACAAGATCAAGTGAAAAAATATTCGCTGAAATTCCAGTAAACTTGGGAGTTTTGTGGAAGCTCTGCAAACACTTCCATAAGAAAGCGTATTTTCCTTGCCTCTGCTTGGGGATACTTCAGCAGGGGACAACGCATAGAGAGTGCACTGAGAACTAATTGAGTGAGGCAAGTTTCAAACAGGTATCACAAACTGTGTTTGATTTAGCATTCCAAATGCATGTATTCATATAGGGAAAAAAGAAGTGAAACCTAAAAATTCAAAGTGTTCCTGCAAAGGAACTCTTCAACATAAGATTACGAAATTTGGGCTGCCAAGCGCAACTCATATACTCATTTTTGCTGCCAAGTATCAACAAGATCGGGTGAAAAAATATTTGCTGAGAGTGCGGTAAACTCTGAGTTCTGTGGATGCTCTACAAACACTTTCAAATGAAAGTCTATTTTTCTTTGCTCTGCTTAGGGGTACATAAACCGGTAACAGAGCATAGAGAGCACAATGAGAATTCATTCAGTGAGTCAAGTTTCAAGCAGCTAGCACAAACCGTGTTTGATTTAGATTTTCAAAAGCATGTATCCCTAGAGGGGAAAATGTAGTAAAACCTAAATATTCAAACTCATCCTGCAAAGGAATGTTTCAACCTAGCAAAACAAAATTTGTTCAGCCAAGTGCAACTTTTGTACAGATTTTTCCTACCAGGTATCAACAAGTTAGGGTGACAAAATATTTGCTGAGGTTTCAGTAATCTCTGAGTTTTTTGGAAGCTCGGTGAATACTTTCCAAAGAAAGTGTGTTTTCCTTGCCTCTGCTTAGGGCTACTTCAACAGGGAACAATGCATAGAGAGTGCACTGAGAACTAGTTGAGTGAGTCAAGTTACAAGCACACAGCAAAAACCGTGTTTGATTTAGAGTTCCAACGGCATGTATCCCTATAGGGGAAAATGAAGTGAAACCTAAAAATTCAAAGTTTTCCTGCCAATGAACGTTTCAATCTAGAAGCACAAAATTGGAACAGCCAAGGACATCTTGTATAGTTATCTCTCCTGTCGAATATCAAGAAGATCGGGTTAAAAAATATTAGCTGAGATTCCAGTAAACTCATAGTTCTACGGAAGCTCTGCAAACACTTTCAAATGAAAGTGTATTTTCATTGTCTCTGTTTAGAGCTTCTTCAACAGGGAACAAAGCATAGAGACCACACTGAGAACTAATCGAGTGTGTCAAGTTTCAAGCCTCTAGCAAAATCCGTGTTTCATTTAGAGTTCCAAATGCATGTATCCCTATAGGGGAAAACGAAGTGAAACCTAAAAATTCAAAGTGTTCCTGGAAAGGAACAGTTGAACCTAGAAGAATGAAATTTGGGAAGCCAAGTGCAACTGGTATAGCGATCTTTCCTGCCAAGTATCAACAAGAATGGGTGAAAATCTTTTTTCTGATATTCTTGTAAACTAAGAGTTCTGTGGGAGCTCTGCAAACGCTTTAAAATGAAAGTGTATTTCCTTGCCTTTGCTTACAGCTACTTTTACAGGGAGAAATGCATAGAGAGCACACTGAGAACTCATTGATTGAGTCAAGTTTCAAGCATCTAGCACAAACCATGATTGATTTACACTTCTAAATTCATGTATCCATATAGGGGGAAAGGAATTCAAACCTAAAAATAAAGTGTTCCTGAAAATGAATGTTTCAAACTGAAAAACGAAATTTGGGCAGCCAAGTGCAACTAGTATACACATTTTTCCGGCTAAGTATCAACAAGTTCAGGTGAATAAATATTTGCTGGGATTCCAGTAAACTCAGAGTTCTGTGGAAGCTTTGCAAATGCTTTCAGATGAAAGTGTATATTCATTGCCTCTGCTTGGGGCTACTTCATCAGGAAACAAAGCAAAGAGAGTGCACTGAGAACTAACTGAGTGAGTCAAGTTTAATGCAGCTAGTACAAACCGTGTTTGAGTTAGAGTTCCAAATGCATGTATCCCTATAGGGGAAAATGAAGTGAAACCTAAAATTTCAAAGTATTCCTGCAAACGAACTATTCAACCTAGAAGATCTAAATTTGGGCAGCCAAATGCAACTGGTATACTTATCTTTCCTGTCGAGTAACAACAAGTTAGGGTGAAAAAATATTTGCTGAGATTCCAGGAAACTCAAAGTTCTGTGGAATCACTGCAAATGCTTTCAAATGGAAGTTTCTTTCCCTTGCCTCTGCTTAGGGTTACTTCCACAGAAAACAACGCATAGAGATTGCACTGAAAACTAGTTGAGTGAGTTTCAGTTTCAAGCAGCTAGCATAAACCGTGTTTGATTTATAATTCCAAATGCATACGTCCCTATAAGGAAAAGTGAAGTGAAACCTAAAAATACAAAGTGTTCCTGCAAACGGACTTTTCAACCTAGAAGAACGAAATTTGCGTAGCTAAGTGCAACTGGTATACTCATCTTTCCTGACAAGGATCATCAAGATCAGGTGAGTAAATATTTGCAGAGATTCCAGTTAACTTGGAGGTCTGTTGAAGCTCTGTAAATGCTTTCTAAGGAAAGCGTATGTTCCTCGCCTCCACTTAGGGCCACTTCAACAGGGAACAAAGCACAGAGAGCACACCAGGAACTAGTTGAGTGAGTCAAGCTTCAAGCAGCTAGCACAAACAGTGTTTGATTTAGAGTTCCAAATGCATGTATTCCTATAGGTTAAAATGAAGAGAAACCCCCAAAATTCAATGTCTTCCTGAAAGCAAATGCTTCAACTTAGAAGAACGAAATTTTGGCAGCCAAATGCAACTGGTATACTCATCTTTCTTACCTAGTATCAACAAGATCAAGTGAAAAAATATTCGCTGAAATTCCAGTAAACTTGGGAGTTTTGTGGAAGCTCTGCAAACACTTCCATAAGAAAGCGTATTTGCCTTGCCTCTGCTTGGGGATACTTCAGCAGGGGACAATGCATAGTGAGTGCACTGAGAACTAATTGACTGAGCCAAGTTTCAAACAGGTATCACAAACTGTGTTTGATTTAGCATTCCAAATGCATGTATTCATATAGGGAAAAAAGAAGTTAAACTTAAAAATTCAAAGTGTTCCTGCAAAGGAACTCTTCAACATAAGATTACGAAATTTGGGCTGCCAAGTGCAACTCATATACTCATTTTTGCTGCCAAGTATCAACAAGATCGGGTGAAAAAATATTTGCTGAGAGTGCGGTAAACTCTGAGTTCTGTGGATGCTCTCCAAACACTTTCCAATGAAAGTCTATTTTTCTTTGCTCTGCTTAGGGGTACATAAACCGGTAACAGAGCATAGAGAGCACAATGAGAATTCATTCAGTGAGTCAAGTTTCAAGCAGCTAGCACAAACCGTGTTTGATTTAGATTTTCAAAAGCATGTATCCCTATAGGGGAAAATGTAGTAAAACCTAAATATTCAAAGTCATCCTGCAAAGGAACGTTTCAACCTAGCAGAACAAAATTTGTGCAGCCAAGTGCAACTGGCATACACATTTTTCCTACCAAGTATCAACAAGATAGGGTGACAAAATATTTGCTGAGGTTTCAGTAATCTCTGAGTTTTTTGGAAGCTCGGTGAATACTTTCCAAAGAAAGTGTGTTTTCCTTGCCTCTGCTTAGGGCTACTCCAACAGGGAACAATGCATAGAGAGTGCACTGAGAACTAGTTGAGTGAGTCAAGGTACAAGCACACAGCAAAAACCGTGTTTGATTTAGAGTTCCAAATGCATGTATCCCTATAGGGGAAAATGAAGTGAAACCTAAAAATTCAAAGTTGTCCTGCAAACGAACGTTTCAATCGAGAAGCACGAAATTGGAACAGCCAAGGACAACTTGTATACTTATCTCTCCTGTCGAATATCAAGAAGATCGGGTGAAAAAATATTAGCTGAGATTCCAGTAAACTCATAGTTCTACGGAAGCTCTGCAAACACTTTCCAATGAAAGTGTATTTTCATTGTCTCTGTTTAGAGCTACTTCAACAGGGAACAAAGCATAGAGACCACACTGAGAACTAATTGAGTGTGACAAGTTTCAAGCCGCTAGCAAAATCCGTGTTTCATTTAGAGTTCCAAATGCATGTATCCCTATAGGGGAAAACGAAGTGAAACCTAAAAATTCAAAGTGTTCCTGGAAAGGAACAGTTGAACCTAGAAGAATGAAATTTGGGAAGCCAAGTGCAACTGGTATAGCGATCTTTCTGCCAAGTATCAACAAGAATGGGTGAAAATCTTTTTTCTGATATTCTTGTAAACTAAGAGTTCTGTGGGAGCTCTGCAAACGCTTTAAAATGAAAGTGTATTTCCTTGCCTTTGCTTACGGCTACTTTCACAGGGAGAAATGCATAGAGAGCACACTGAGAACTCATTGACTGAGTCAAGTTTCAAGCAGCTAGCACAAACCATGATTGATTTACAGTTCCAAATTCATGTATCCATATAGGGGGAAAGGAATTCAAACCTAAAAATAAAGTGTTCCTGAAAATGAATGCTTCAAACTGAAAAACGAAATTGGGGCAGCCAAGTGCAACTGGTATACACATTTTTCCGGCTAAGTATCAACAAGTTCGGGTGAATAAATATTTGCTGAGATTCCAGTAAACTCAGAGTTCTGTGGAAACTTTGCAAATGCTTTCAGATGAAAGTGTATGTTCCTTGCCTCTGCTTAGAGCTACTACCACAGGGAACCAAGCCTTGAGAGCACACCACGAAGTAATGCAGGGAGTCAAGTTTGAAGAAGCTAGCACAAACCATGTTTGATATACAGTTCCAAATGCATGTATCCCTATAAGGGAAAAGGAAGCGAAACTGAAAATTCAAAGTGCTCCTACAAACGAACGCTTCAACCCTGAAGAACGAAATTTGGTCAGCCAAGTGAAACCACTGAACACATGTTTGCTGCCCAGTATCATCAAGATCTGGTGAAAAAATTTTGCTGAGATTCCAGTAAACTCAAGAGTTCTGTGGAAGCTTTGCAAATGCTTTCAGATGAAAGTGTATGTTCCTTGCCTCTGCTTGGGGCTACTTCATCAGGAAACAAAGCATAGAGAGTGCACTGAGAACCAACTGAGTGAGTCAAGTTTCATGCAGCTAGTAGAAACCCTGTTTGAGTTAGAGATCCAAATGCATGTATCCCTATAGGGGAAAATGAAGTGAAACCTACAATTTCAAAGTATTCCTGCAAACGAACTATTCAACCTAGAAGATCTAAATTTGGGCAGCCAAATGTAACCGGTATACTTATCTTTCTTGTCGAGTAACAACAAGTTAGGGTGAAAAAATATTTGCTGAGATTCCAGGAAACTCAAAGTTCTGTGGAATCACTGCAAATGCTTTCAAATGAAAGTTTCTTTCCCTTGCCTCTGCTTAGGGTTACTTTTACAGAAAACAAAGCATAGAGATCGCACTGAGAACTAGTTGAGTGAGTTTCAGTTTCAAGCAGCTAGCATAAACCGTGTTTGATTGATAATTCCAAATGCATACGTCCCTATAAGGAAAAGTGAAGTGAAACCTAAAAATTCAAAGTGTTCCTGCAAACGGACTTTTCAACCTAGAAGAACGAAATTTGGGTAGCTAAGTGCAACTGGTATACTCATCTTTCCTGACAAGGATCATCAAGATCAGGTGAGTAAATATTTGCAGAGATTCCAGTTAACTTGGAGCTCTGTTGAAGCTCTGTAAATGCTTTCTAAGGAAAGCGTATGTTCCTCGCCTCCACTTAGGGCCACTTCAACAGGGAACAAAGCACAGAGAGCACACCAGGAACTAGTTGAGTGAGTCAAGCTTCAAGCAGCTAGCACAAACAGTGTTTGATTTAGAGTTCCAAATGCATGTATTCCTATAGGTTAAAATGAAGAGAAACCCCCAAAATTCAATGTCTTCCTGAAAGCAAATGCTTCAACTTAGAAGAACGAAGTTTTGGCACCAAATGCAACTGGTATACTCATATTTCTTACCTAGTATCAACAAGATCAAGTGAAAAAATATTCGCTGAAATTCCAGTAAACTTGGGAGTTTTGTGGAAGCTCTGCAAACACTTCCATAAGAAAGCGTATTTTCCTTGCCTCTGCTTGGGGATACTTCAGCAGGGGACAATGCATAGTGAGTGCACTGAGAACTAATTGAGTGAGCCAAGTTTCAAACAGGTATCACAAACTGTGTTTGATTTAGCATTCCAAATGCATGTATTCATATAGGGAAAAAAGAAGTTAAACCTAAAAATTCAAAGTTGTCCTGCAAACGAACGTTTCAATCGAGAAGCACGAAATTGGAACAGCCAAGGACAACTTGTATAGTTATCTCTCCTGTCGAATATCAAGAAGATCGGGTGAAAAAATATTAGCTGAGATTCCAGTAAACTCATAGTTCTACGGAAGCTCTGCAAACACTTTCCAATGAAAGTGTATTTTCATTGTCTCTGTTTAGAGCTACTTCAACAGGGAACAAAGCATAGAGACCACACTGAGAACTAATCGAGTGTGTCAAGTTTCAAGCCGCTAGCAAAATCCGTGTTTCATTTAGAGTTCCAAATGCATGTATCCCTATAGGGGAAAACGAAGTGAAACCTAAAAATTCAAAGTGTTCCTGGAAAGGAACAGTTGAACCTAGAAGAATGAAATTTGGGAAGCCAAGTGCAACTGGTATAGCGATCTTTCCTGCCAAGTATCAACAAGAATGGGTGAAAATCTTTTTTCTGATATTCTTGTAAACTAAGAGTTCTGTGGGAGCTCTGCAAACGCTTTAAAATGAAAGTGTATTTCCTTGCCTTTGCTTACGGCTACTTTCACAGGGAGAAATGCATAGAGAGCACACTGAGAACTCATTGACTGAGTCAAGTTTCAAGCAGCTAGCACAAACCATGATTGATTTACAGTTCCAAATTCATGTATCCATATAGGGGGAAAGGAATTCAAACCTAAAAATAAAGTGTTCCTGAAAATGAATGCTTCAAACTGAAAAACGAAATTGGGGCAGCCAAGTGCAACTGGTATACACATTTTTCCGGCTAAGTATCAACAAGTTCGGGTGAATAAATATTTGCTGAGATTCCAGTAAACTCAGAGTTCTGTGGAAGCTTTGCAAATGCTTTCAGATGAAAGTGTATGTTCCTTGCCTCTGCTTAGAGCTACTACCACAGGGAACAAAGCATAGAGAGCACACCACGAACTAATGGAGTGAGTCAAGTTTGAAGAAGCTAGCACAAACCATGTTTGATATACAGTTCCAAAAGCATGTATCGCGATAAGGGAAAAGGAAGTGAAACTGAAAATTCAAAGCGCTCCTGCAAATGAACGCTTCAACCCTGAAGAACGAAATATGGGCAGCCAAGTGAAACCACTAAACTCATCTTTGCTGCCCAGTATCATCAAGATCTGGTGAAAAAATTTTGCTGAGATTCCAGTAAACTCAAGAGTTCTGTGGAAGCTTTGCAAATGCTTTCAGATGAAAGTGTATGTTCCTTGCCTCTGCTTGGGGCTACTTCATCAGGAAACAAAGCATAGAGAGTGCACTGAGAACTAACTGAGTGAGTCAAGTTTCATGCAGCTAGTACAAACCGTGTTTGAGTTAGAGTTCCAAATGCATGTATCCCTATAGGGGAAAATGAAGTGAAACCTACAATTTCAAAGTATTCCTGCAAACGAACTATTCAACCTAGAAGATCTAAATTTGGGCAGCCAAATGCAACCGGTATACTTATCTTTCCTGTCGAGTAACAACAAGTTAGGGTGAAAAAATATTTGCTCAGATTCCAGGAAACTCAAAGTTCTGTGGAATCACTGCAAATGCTTTCAAATGAAAGTTTCCTTGCCTTGCCTCTGCTGAGGGTTACTTCAACAGAAAACAAAGCATAGAGATCGCACTGAGAACTAGTTGAGTGAGTTTCAGTTTCAAGCAGCTAGCATAAACCGTGTTTGATTTATAATTCCAAATGCATACGTCCCTATAAGGAAAAGTGAAGTGAAACCTAAAAATTCAAAGTGTTCCTGCAAACGGACTTTTCAACCTAGAAGAACGAAATTTGGGTAGCTAAGTGCAACTGGTATAATCATCTTTCCTGACAAGGATCATCAAGATCAGGTGAGTAAATATTTGCAGAGATTCCAGTTAACTTGGAGCTCTGTTGAAGCTCTGTAAATGCTTTCGAAGGAAAGCCTATGTTCCTCGCCTCCACTTAGGGCCACTTCAACAGGGAACAAAGCACAGAGAGCACACCAGGAACTAGTTGAGTGAGTCAAGCTTCAAGCAGCTAGCACAAACAGTGTTTGATTTAGAGTTCCAAATGCATGTATTCCTATAGGTTAAAATGAAGAGAAGCCCCCCAAATTCAATGACTTCCTGAAAGCAAATGCTTCAACTTAGAAGAACGAAGATTTGGCAGCCAAATGCAACTGGTATACTCATCTTTCTTACCTAGTATCAACAAGATCAAGTGAAAAAATATTCGCTGAAATTCCAGTAAACTTGGGAGTTTTGTGGAAGCTCTGCAAACACTTCCATAAGAAAGCGTATTTTCCTTGCCTCTGCTTGGGGATACTTCAGCAGGGGACAATGCATAGTGAGTGCACTGAGAACTAATTGAGTGAGCCAAGTTTCAAACAGGTATCACAAACTGTGTTTGATTTAGCATTCCAAATGCATGTATTCATATAGGGAAAAAAGAAGTTAAACCTAAAAATTCAAAGTTGTCCTGCAAACGAACGTTTCAATCGAGAAGCACGAAATTGGAACAGCCAAGGACAACTTGTATAGTTATCTCTCCTGTCGAATATCAAGAAGATCGGGTGAAAAAATATTAGCTGAGATTCCAGTAAACTCATAGTTCTACGGAAGCTCTGCAAACACTTTCCAATGAAAGTGTATTTTCATTGTCTCTGTTTAGAGCTACTTCAACAGGGAACAAAGCATAGAGACCCCACTGAGAACTAATCGAGTGTGTCAAGTTTCAAGCCGCTAGCAAAATCCGTGTTTCATTTAGAGTTCCAAATGCATGTATCCCTATAGGGGAAAACGAAGTGAAACCTAAAAATTCAAAGTGTTCCTGGAAAGGAACAGTTGAACCTAGAAGAATGAAATTTGGGAAGCCAAGTGCAACTGGTATAGCGATCTTTCCTGCCAAGTATCAACAAGAATGGGTGAAAATCTTTTTTCTGATATTCTTGTAAACTAAGAGTTCTGTGGGAGCTCTGCAAACGCTTTAAAATGAAAGTGTATTTCCTTGCCTTTGCTTACAGCTACTTTCACAGGGAGAAATGCATAGAGAGCACACTGAGAACTCATTGACTGAGTCAAGTTTCAAGCAGCTAGCACAAACCATGATTGATTTACAGTTCCAAATTCATGTATCCATATAGGGGGAAAGGAATTCAAACCTAAAAATAAAGTGTTCCTGAAAATGAATGCTTCAAACTGAAAAACGAAATTGGGGCAGCCAAGTGCAACTGGTATACACATTATTCCGGCTAAGTATCAACAAGTTCGGGTGAATAAATATTTGCTGAGATTCCAGTAAACTCAGAGTTCTGTGGAAGCTTTGCAAATGCTTTCAGATGAAAGTGTATGTTCCTTGCCTCTGCTTAGAGCTACTACCACAGGGAACAAAGCATAGAGAGCACACCACAAACTAATGGAGTGAGTCAAGTTTGAAGAAGCTAGCACCAACCATGTTTGATATACAGTTCCAAAAGCATGTATCCCTATAAGGGAAAAGGAAGTGAAACTGAAAATTCAAAGCGCTCCTGCAAATGAACGCTTCAACCCTGAAGAACGAAATATGGGCAGCCAAGTGAAACCACTAAACTCATCTTTGCTGCCCAGTATCATCAAGATCTGGTGAAAAAATTTTGCTGAGATTCCAGTAAACTCAAGAGTTCTGTGGAAGCTTTGCAAATGCTTTCAGATGAAAGTGTATGTTCCTTGCCTCTGCTTGGGGCTACTTCATCAGGAAACAAAGCATAGAGAGTGCACTGAGAACTAACTGAGTGAGTCAAGTTTCATGCAGCTAGTACAAACTGTGTTTGAGTTAGAGTTCCAAATGCATGTATCCCTATAGGGGAAAATGAAGTGAAACCTACAATTTCAAAGTATTCCTGCAAACGAACTATTCAACCTAGAAGATCTAAATTTGGGCAGCCAAATGCAACCGGTATACTATCTTTCCTGTCGAGTAACAACAAGTTAGGGTGAAAAAATATTTGCTCAGATTCCAGGAAACTCAAAGTTCTGTGGAATCACTGCAAATGCTTTCAAATGAAAGTTTCTTTGCCTTGCCTCTGCTGAGGGTTACTTCAACAGAAAACAAAGCATAGAGATCGCACTGAGAACTAGTTGAGTGAGTTTCAGTTTCAAGCAGCTAGCATAAACCGTGTTTGATTTATAATTCCAAATGCATACGTCCCTATAAGGAAAAGTGAAGTGAAACCTAAAAATTCAAAGTGTTCCTGCAAACGGACTTTTCAACCTAGAAGAACGAAATTTGGGTAGCTAAGTGCAACTGGTATAATCATCTTTCCTGACAAGGATCATCAAGATCAGGTGAGTAAATATTTGCAGAGATTCCAGTTAACTTGGAGCTCTGTTGAAGCTCTGTAAATGCTTTCTAAGGAAAGCGTATTTTCCTCGCCTCCACTTAGGGCCACTTCAACAGGGAACAAAGCACAGAGAGCACACCAGGAACTAGTTGAGTGAGTCAAGCTTCACGCAGCTAGCACAAACAGTGTTTGATTTAGAGTTCCAAATGCATGTATTCCTATAGGTTAAAATGAAGAGAAACCCCCCAAATTCAATGACTTCCTGAAAGCAAATGCTTCAACTTAGAAGAACGAAGTTTTGGCAGCCAAATGCAACTGGTATACTCATCTTTCTTACCTAGTATCAACAAGATCAAGTGAAAAAATATTTGCTGAAATTCCAGTAAACTTGGGAGTTTTGTGGAAGCTCTGCAAACACTTCCATAAGAAATCGTATTTTCCTTGCCTCTGCTTGGGGATACTTCAGCAGGGGACAATGCATAGTGAGTGCACTGAGAACTAATTGAGTGAGCCAAGTTTCAAACAGGTATCACAAACTGTGTTTGATTTAGCATTCCAAATGCTTGTATTCATATAGGGAAAAAAGAAGTTAAACCTAAAAATTCAAAGTTGTCCTGCAAACGAACGTTTCAATCGAGAAGCACGAAATTGGAACAGCCAAGGACAACTTGTATAGTTATCTCTCCTGTCGAATATCAAGAAGATCGGGTGAAAAAATATTAGCTGAGATTCCAGTAAACTCATAGTTCTACGGAAGCTCTGCAAACACTTTCCAATGAAAGTGTATTTTCATTGTCTCTGTTTAGAGCTACTTCAACAGGGAACAAAGCATAGAGACCACACTGAGAACTAATCGAGTGTGTCAAGTTTCAAGCCGCTAGCAAAATCCGTGTTTCATTTAGAGTTCCAAATGCATGTATCCCTATAGGGGAAAACGAAGTGAAACCTAAAAATTCAAAGTGTTCCTGGAAAGGAACAGTTGAACCTAGAAGAATGAAATTTGGGAAGCCAATTGCAACTGGTATAGCGATCTTTCCTGCCAAGTATCAACAAGAATGGGTGAAAATCTTTTTTCTGATATTCTTGTAAACTAAGAGTTCTGTGGGAGCTCTGCAAACGCTTTAAAATGAAGGTGTATTTCCTTGCCTTTGCTTACGGCTTCTTTCACAGGGAGAAATGCATAGAGAGCACACTGAGAACTCATTGACTGAGTCAAGTTTCAAGCAGCTAGCACAAACCATGATTGATTTACAGTTCCAAATTCATGTATCCATATAGGGGGAAAGGAATTCAAACCTAAAAATAAAGTGTTCCTGAAAATGAATGCTTCAAACTGAAAAACGAAATTGGGGCAGCCAAGTGCAACTGGTATACACATTTTTCCGGCTAAGTATCAACAAGTTAGGGTGAATAAATATTTGCTGAGATTCCAGTAAACTCAGAGTTCTGTGGAAGCTTTGCAAATGCTTTCAGATGAAAGTGTATGTTCCTTGCCTCTGCTTAGAGCTACTACCACAGGGAACAAAGCATAGAGAGCACACCACGAACTAATGGAGTGAGTCAAGTTTGAAGAAGCTAGCACCAACCATGTTTGATATACAGTTCCAAAAGCATGTATCGCGATAAGGGAAAAGGAAGTGAAACTGAAAATTCAAAGCGCTCCTGCAAATGAACGCTTCAACCCTGAAGAACGAAATATGGGCAGCCAAGTGAAACCACTAAACTCATCTTTGCTGCCCAGTATCATCAAGATCTGGTGAAAAAATTTTGCTGAGATTCCAGTAAACTCAAGAGTTCTGTGGAAGCTTTGCAAATGCTTTCAGATGAAAGTGTATGTTCCTTGCCTCTGCTTGGGGCTACTTCATCAGGAAACAAAGCATAGAGAGTGCACTGAGAACTAACTGAGTGAGTCAAGTTTCATGCAGCTAGTACAAACCGTGTTTGAGTTAGAGTTCCAAATGCATGTATCCCTATAGGGGAAAATGAAGTGAAACCTACAATTTCAAAGTATTCCTGCAAATGAACTATTCAACCTAGAAGATCTAAATTTGGGCAGCCAAATGCAACCGGTATACTTATCTTTCCTGTCGAGTAACAACAAGTTAGGGTGAAAAAATATTTGCTCAGATTCCAGGAAACTCAAAGTTCTGTGGAATCACTGCAAATGCTTTCAAATGAAAGTTTCTTTGCCTTGCCTCTGCTGAGGGTTACTTCAACAGAAAACAAAGCATAGAGATCGCACTGAGAACTAGTTGAGTGAGTTTCAGTTTCAAGCAGCTAGCATAAACCGTGTTTGATTTATAATTCCAAATGCATACGTCCCTATAAGGAAAAGTGAAGTGAAACCTAAAAATTCAAAGTGTTCCTGCAAACGGACTTTTCAGCCTAGAAGAACGAAATTTGGGTAGCTAAGTGCAACTGGTATAATCATCTTTCCTGACAAGGATCATCAAGATCAGGTGAGTAAATATTTGCAGAGATTCCAGTTAACTTGGAGCTCTGTTGAAGCTCTGTAAATGCTTTCGAAGGAAAGCCTATGTTCCTCGTCTCCACTTAGGGCCACTTCAACAGGGAACAAAGCACAGAGAGCACACCAGGAACTAGTTGAGTGAGTCAAGCTTCAAGCAGCTAGCACAAACAGTGTTTGATTTAGAGTTCCAAATGCATGTATTCCTATAGGTTAAAATGAAGAGAAGCCCCCCAAATTCAATGACTTCCTGAAAGCAAATGCTTCAACTTAGAAGAACGAAGTTTTGGCAGCCAAATGCAACTGGTATACTCATCTTTCTTACCTAGTATCAACAAGATCAAATGAAAAAATATTCGCTGAAATTCCAGTAAACTTGGGAGTTTTGTGGAAGCTCTGCAAACACTTCCATAAGAAAGCGTATTTTCCTTGCCTCTGCTTGGGGATACTTCAGCAGGGGACAATGCATAGTGAGTGCACTGAGAACTAATTGACTGAGCCAAGTTTCAAACAGGTATCACAAACTGTGTTTGATTTAGCATTCCAAATGCATGTATTCATATAGGGAAAAAAGAAGTTAAACCTAAAAATTCAAAATTGTCCTGCATACGAACGTTTCAATCGAGAAGCACGAAATTGGAACAGCCAAGGACAACTTGTATACTTATCTCTCCTGTCGAATATCAAGAAGATCGGGTGAAAAAATATTAGCTGAGATTCCAGTAAACTCATAGTTCTACGGAAGCTCTGCAAACACTTTCCAATGAAAGTGTATTTTCATTGTCTCTGTTTAGAGCTACTTCAACAGGGAACAAAGCATAGAGACCCCACTGAGAACTAATCGAGTGTGTCAAGTTTCAAGCGGCTAGCAAAATCCGTGTTTCATTTAGAGTTCCAAATGCATGTATCCCTATAGGGGAAAACGAAGTGAAACCTAAAAATTCAAAGTGTTCCTGGAAAGGAACAGTTGAACCTAGAAGAATGAAATTTGGGAAGCCAAGTGCAACTGGTATAGCGATCTTTCCTGCCAAGTATCAACAAGAATGGGTGAAAATCTTTTTTCTGATATTCTTGTAAACTAAGAGTTCTGTGGGAGCTCTGCAAACGCTTTAAAATGAAAGTGTATTTCCTTGCCTTTGCTTACAGCTACTTTCACAGGGAGAAATGCATAGAGAGCACACTGAGAACTCATTGACTGAGTCAAGTTTCAAGCAGCTAGCACAAACCATGATTGATTTACAGTTCCAAATTCATGTATCCATATAGGGGGAAAGGAATTCAAACCTAAAAATAAAGTGTTCCTGAAAATGAATGCTTCAAACTGAAAAACGAAATTGGGGCAGCCAAGTGCAACTGGTATACACATTTTTCCGGCTAAGTATCAACAAGTTCGGGTGAATAAATATTTGCTGAGATTCCAGTAAACTCAGAGTTCTGTGGAAGCTTTGCAAATGCTTTCAGATGAAAGTGTATGTTCCTTGCCTCTGCTTAGAGCTACTACCACAGGGAACAAAGCATAGAGAGCACACCACGAACTAATGGAGTGAGTCAAGTTTGAAGAAGCTAGCACAAACCATGTTTGATATACAGTTCCAAAAGTATGTATCCCTATAAGGGAAAAGGAAGCGAAACTGAAAATTCAAAGCGCTCCTGCAAACGAACGCTTCAACCCTGGAGAACGAAATTTGGGCAGCCAAGTGAAACCACTAAACTCATCTTTGCTGCCCAGTATCATCAAGATCTGGTGAAAAAATTTTGCTGAGATTCCAGTAAACTCAAGAGTTCTGTGGAAGCTTTGCAAATGCTTTCAGATGAAAGTGTATGTTCCTTGCCTCTGCTTGGGGTTACATCATCAGGAAACAAAGCATAGAGAGTGCACTGAGAACTAACTGAGTGAGTCAAGTTTCATGCAGCTAGTACAAACCGTGTTTGAGTTAGAGTTCCAAATGCATGTATTCCTATAGGTTAAAATGAAGAGAAACCCCCAAAATTCAATGTCTTCCTGAAAGCAAATGCTTCAACTTAGAAGAACGAAGTTTTGGCAGCCAAATGCAACTGGTATACTCATCTTTCTTACCTAGGATCAACAAGATCAAGTGAAAAAATATTCGCTGAAATTCCAGTAAACTTGGGAGTTTTGTGGAAGCTCTGCAAACACTTCCATAAGAAAGCGTATTTTCCTTGCCTCTGCTTGGGGATACTTCAGCAGGGGACAATGCATAGTGAGTGCACTGAGAACTAATTGAGTGAGCCAAGTTTCAAACAGGTATCACAAACTGTGTTTGATTTAGCATTCCAAATGCATGTATTCATATAGGGAAAAAAGAAGTTAAACTTAAAAATTCAAAGTGTTCCTGCAAAGGAACTCTTCAACATAAGATTACGAAATTTGGGCTGCCAAGTGCAACTCATATACTCATTTTTGCTGCCAAGTATCAACAAGATCGGGTGAAAAAATATTTGCTGAGAGTGCGGTAAACTCTGAGTTCTGTGGATGCTCTCCAAACACTTTCCAATGAAAGTCTATTTTTCTTTGCTCTGCTTAGGGGTACATAAACCGGTAACAGAGCATAGAGAGCACAATGAGAATTCATTCAGTGAGTCAAGTTTCAAGCAGCTAGCACAAACCGTGTTTGATTTAGATTTTCAAAAGCATGTATCCCTATAGGGGAAAATGTAGTAAAACCTAAATATTCAAAGTCATCCTGCAAAGGAATGTTTCAACCTAGCAGAACAAAATTTGTGCAGCCAAGTGCAACTGGTATACACATTTTTCCTACCAAGTATCAACAAGATAGGGTGACAAAATATTTGCTGAGGTTTCAGTAATCTCTGAGTTTTTTGGAAGCTCGGTGAATACTTTCCAAAGAAAGTGTGTTTTCCTTCCCTCATCTTAGGGCTACTTCAACAGGGAACAATGCATAGAGAGTGCACTGAGAACTAGTTGAGTGAGTCAAGTTACAAGCACACAGCAAAAACCGTGTTTGATTTAGAGTTCCAAATGCATGTATCCCTATAGGGGAAAATGAAGTGAAACCTAAAAATTCAAAGTTGTCCTGCAAACGAACGTTTCAATCGAGAAGCACGAAATTGGAACAGCCAAGGACAACTTGTATACTTATCTCTCCTGTCGAATATCAAGAAGATCGGGTGAAAAAATATTAGCTGAGATTCCAGTAAACTCATAGTTGTACGGAAGCTCTGCAAACACTTTCCAATGAAAGTGTATTTTCATTGTCTCTGTTTAGAGCTACTTCAACAGGGAACAAAGCATAGAGACCCCACTGAGAACTAATCGAGTGTGTCAAGTTTCAAGCCGCTAGCAAAATCCGTGTTTCATTTAGAGTTCCAAATGCATGTATCCCTATAGGGGAAAACGAAGTGAAACCTAAAAATTCAAAGTGTTCCTGGAAAGGAACAGTTGAACCTAGAAGAATGAAATTTGGGAAGCCAAGTGCAACTGGTATAGCGATCTTTCCTGCCAAGTATCAACAAGAATGGGTGAAAATCTTTTTTCTGATATTCTTGTAAACTAAGAGTTCTGTGGGAGCTCTGCAAACGCTTTAAAATGAAAGTGTATTTCCTTGCCTTTGCTTACGGCTACTTTCACAGGGAGAAATGCATAGAGAGCACACTGAGAACTCATTGACTGAGTCAAGTTTCAAGCAGCTAGCACAAACCATGATTGATTTACAGTTCCAAATTCATGTATCCATATAGGGGGAAAGGAATTCAAACCTAAAAATAAAGTGTTCCTGAAAATGAATGCTTCAAACTGAAAAACGAAATTGGGGCAGCCAAGTGCAACTGGTATACACATTTTTCCGGCTAAGTATCAACAAGTTCGGGTGAATAAATATTTGCTGAGATTCCAGTAAACTCAGAGTTCTGTGGAAGCTTTGCAAATGCTTTCAGATGAAAGTGTATGTTCCTTGCCTCTGCTTAGAGCTACTACCACAGGGAACAAAGCATAGAGAGCACACCACGAACTAATGGAGTGAGTCAAGTTTGAAGAAGCTAGCACAAACCATGTTTGATATACAGTTCCAAAAGCATGTATCCCTATAAGGGAAAAGGAAGCGAAACTGAAAATTCAAAGCGCTCCTGCAAACGAACGCTTCAACCCTGAAGAACGAAACATGGGCAGCCAATTGAAACCACTAAACTCATCTTTGCTGCCCAGTATCATCAAGATCTGGTGAAAAAATTTTGCTGAGATTCCAGTAAACTCAAGAGTTCTGTGGAAGCTTTGCAAATGCTTTCAGATGAAAGTGTATGTTCCTTGCCTCTGCTTGGGGCTACTTCATCAGGAAACAAAGCATAGAGAGTGCACTGAGAACTAACTGAGTGAGTCAAGTTTCATGCAGCTAGTACAAACCGTGTTTGAGTTAGAGTTCCAAATGCATGTATCCCTATAGGGGAAAATGAAGTGAAACCTACAATTTCAAAGTATTCCTGCAAACGAACTATTCAACCTAGAAGATCTAAATTTGGGCAGCCAAATGCAACCGGTATACTTATCTTTCCTGTCGAGTAACAACAAGTTAGGGTGAAAAAATATTTGCTCAGATTCCAGGAAACTCAAAGTTCTGTGGAATCACTGCAAATGCTTTCAAATGAAAGTTTCTTTGCCTTGCCTCTGCTTAGGGTTACTTCAACAGAAAACAAAGCATAGAGATCGCACTGAGAACTAGTTGAGTGAGTTTCAGTTTCAAGCAGCTAGCATAAACCGTGTTAGATTCATAATTCCAAATGCATACGTCCCTATAAGGAAAAGTGAAGTGAAACCTAAAAATTCAAAGTGTTCCTGCAAACGGACTTTTCAACATAGAAGAACGAAATTTGGGTAGCTAAGTGCAACTGGTATACTCATCTTTCCTGACAAGGATCATCAAGATCAGGTGAGTAAATATTTGCAGAGATTCCAGTTAACTTGGAGCTCTGTTGAAGCTCTGTAAATGCTTTCGAAGGAAAGCCTATGTTCCTCGCCTCCACTTAGGGCCACTTCAACAGGGAACAAAGCACAGAGAGCACACCAGGAACTAGTTGAGTGAGTCAAGCTTCAAGCAGCTAGCACAAACAGTGTTTGATTTAGAGTTCCAAATGCATGTATTCCTATAGGTTAAAATGAAGAGAAACCCCCAAAATTCAATGTCTTCCTGAAATCAAATGCTTCAACTTAGAAGAACGAAGTTTTGGCAGCCAAATGCAACTGGTATACTGATCTTTCTTGCCTAGTATCAACAAGATCAAGTGAAAAAATATTCGCTGAAATTCCAGTAAACTTGGGAGTTTTGTGGAAGCTCTGCAAACACTTCCATAAGAAAGCGTATTTTCCTTGCCTCTGCTTGGGGATACTTCAGCAGGGGACAATGCATAGTGAGTGCACTGAGAACTAATTGAGTGAGCCAAGTTTCAAACAGGTATCACAAACTGTGTTTGATTTAGCATTCCAAATGCATGCATTCATATAGGGAAAAAAGAAGTTAAACTTAAAAATTCAAAGTGTTCCTGCAAAGGAACTCTTCAACATAAGATTACGAAATTTGGGCTGCCAAGTGCAACTCATATACTCATTTTTGCTGCCAAGTATCAACAAGATCGGGTGAAAAAATATTTGCTGAGAGTGCGGTAAACTCTGAGTTCTGTGGATGCTCTCCAAACACTTTCCAATGAAAGTCTATTTTTCTTTGCTCTGCTTAGGGGTACATAAACCGGTAACAGAGCATAGAGAGCACAATGAGAATTCATTCAGTGAGTCAAGTTTCAAGCAGCTAGCACAAACCGTGTTTGATTTAGATTTTCAAAAGCATGTATCCCTATAGGGGAAAATGTAGTAAAACCTAAATATTCAAAGTCATCCTGCAAAGGAATGTTTCAACCTAGCAGAACAAAATTTGTGCAGCCAAGTGCAACTGGTATACACATTTTTCCTACCAAGTATCAACAAGACAGGGTGACAAAATATTTGCTGAGGTTTCAGTAATCTCTGAGTTTTTTGGAAGCTCGGTGAATACTTTCCAAAGAAAGTGTCTTTTCCTTGCCTCTGCTTATGGCTACTTCAACAGGGAACAATGCATAGAGAGTGCACTGAGAACTAGTTGAGTGAGTCAAGTTACAAGCACACAGCAAAAACCGTGTTTGATTTAGAGTTCCAAATGCATGTATCCCTATAGGGGAAAATGAAGTGAAACCTAAAAATTCAAAGTTGTCCTGCAAACGAACGTTTCAATCGAGAAGCACGAAATTGGAACAGCCAAGGACAACTTGTATACTTATCTCTCCTGTCGAATATCAAGAAGATCGGGTGAAAAAATATTAGCTGAGATTCCAGTAAACTCATAGTTCTACGGAAGCTCTGCAAACACTTTCCAATTAAAGTGTATTTTCATTGTCTCTGTTTAGAGCTACTTCAACAGGGAACAAAGCATAGAGACCACACTGAGAACTAATCGAGTGTGTCAAGTTTCAAGCCGCTAGCAAAATCCGTGTTTCATTTAGAGTTCCAAATGCATGTATCCCTATAGGGGAAAACGAAGTGAAACCTAAAAATTCAAAGTGTTCCTGGAAAGGAACAGTTGAACCTAGAAGAATGAAATTTGGGAAGCCAAGTGCAACTGCTATAGCGATCTTTCCTGCCAAGTATCAACAAGAATGGGTGAAAATCTTTTTTCTGATATTCTTGTAAACTAAGAGTTCTGTGGGAGCTCTGCAAATGCTTTATAATGAAAGTGTATTCCCTTGCCTTTGCTTACAGCTACTTTCACAGGGAGAAATGCATAGAGAGCACACTGAGAACTCATTGACTGAGTCAAGTTTCAAGCAGCTAGCACAAACCATGATTGATTTACAGTTCCAAATTCATGTATCCATATAGGGGGAAAGGAATTCAAACCTAAAAATAAAGTGTTCCTGAAAATGAATGCTTCAAACTGAAAAACGAAATTGGGGCAGCCAAGTGCAACTGGTATACACATTTTTCCGGCTAAGTATCAACAAGTTCGGGTGAATAAATATTTGCTGAGATTCCAGTAAACTCAGAGTTCTGTGGAAGCTTTGCAAATGCTTTCAGATGAAAGTGTATGTTCCTTGCCTCTGCTTAGAGCTACTACCACAGGGAACAAAGCATAGAGAGCACACCACGAACTAATGGAGTGAGTCAAGTTTGAAGAAGCTAGCACAAACCATGTTTGATATACAGTTCCAAAAGCATGTATCCCTATAAGGGAAAAGGAAGCGAAACTGAAAATTCAAAGCGCTCCTGCAAACGAACGCTTCAACCCTGAAGAACGAAACATGGGCAGCCAATTGAAAAAACTAAACTCATCTTTGCTGCCCAGTATCATCAAGATCTGGTGAAAAAATTTTGCTGAGATTCCAGTAAACTCAAGAGTTCTGTGGAAGCTTTGCAAATGCTTTCAAATGAAAGTGTATGTTCCTTGCCTCTGCTTGGAGCTACTTCATCAGGAAACAAAGCATAGAGAGTGCACTGAGAACTAACTGAGTGAGTCAAGTTTCATGCAGCTAGTACAAACCGTGTTTGAGTTAGAGTTCCAAATGCATGTATTCCTATAGGTTAAAATGAAGAGAAACCCCCAAAATTCAATGTCTTCCTGAAAGCAAATGCTTCAACTTAGAAGAACGAAGTTTTGGCAGCCAAATGCAACTGGTATACACATTTTTCCTACCAAGTATCAACAAGATAGGGTGACAAAAATATTTGCTGAGGTTTCAGTAATCTCTGAGATTTCTGGAAGCTCGGTGAATACTTTCCAAAGAAAGTGTGTTTTCCTTGCCTCTGCTTAGGGCTACTTCAACAGGGAACAATGCATAGAGAGTGCACTGAGAACTAGTTGAGTGAGTCAAGTTACAAGCACACAGCAAAAACCGTGTTTGATTTAGAGTTCCAAATGCATGTATCCCTATAGGGGAAAATGAAGTGAAACCTAAAAATTCAAAGTTGTCCAGCAAACGAACGTTTCAATCGAGAAGCACGAAATTGGAACAGCCAAGGACAACTTGTATAGTTGTCTCTCCTGTCGAATATCAAGAAGATCGGGTGAAAAAATATTAGCTGAGATTCCAGTAAACTCATAGTTCTACGGAAGCTCTGCAAACACTTTCCAATGAAAGTGTATTTTCATTGTCTCTGTTTAGAGCTACTTCAACAGGGAACAAAGCATAGAGACCACACTGAGAACTAATCGAGTGTGTCAAGTTTCAAGCCGCTAGCAAAATCCGTGTTTCATTTAGAGTTCCAAATGCATGTATCCCTATAGGGGAAAACGAAGTGAAACCTAAAAATTCAAAGTGTTCCTGGAAAGGAACAGTTGAACCTAGAAGAATGAAATTTGGGAAGCCAAGTGCAACTGGTATAGCGATCTTTCCTGCCAAGTATCAACAAGAATGGGTGAAAATCTTTTTTCTGATATTCTTGTAAACTAAGAGTTCTGTGGGAGCTCTGCAAACGCTTTAAAATGAAAGTGTATTTCCTTGCCTTTGCTTACGGCTACTTTCACAGGGAGAAATGCATAGAGAGCACACTGAGAACTCATTGACTGAGTCAAGTTTCAAGCAGCTAGCACAAACCATGATTGATTTACAGTTCCAAATTCATGTATCCATATAGGGGGAAAGGAATTCAAACCTAAAAATAAAGTGTTCCTGAAAATGAATGCTTCAAACTGAAAAACGAAATTGGGGCAGCCAAGTGCAACTGGTATACACATTTTTCCGGCTAAGTATCAACAAGTTCGGGTGAATAAATATTTGCTGAGATTCCAGTAAACTCAGAGTTCTGTGGAAGCTTTGCAAATGCTTTCAGATGAAAGTGTATGTTCCTTGCCTCTGCTTAGAGCTACTACCACAGGGAACAAAGCTTAGAGAGCACACCACGAACTAATGGAGTGAGTCAAGTTTGAAGAAGCTAGCACAAACCATGTTTGATATACAGTTCCAAATGCATGTATCCCTATAAGGGAAAAGGAAGCGAAACTGAAAATTCAAAGCGCTCCTGCAAACGAACGCTTCAACCCTGAAGAACGAAATTTGGGCAGCCAATTGAAACCACTAAACTCATCTTTGCTGCCCAGTATCATCAAGATCTGGTGAAAAAATTTTGCTGAGATTCCAGTAAACTCAAGAGATATGTGGAAGTTTTGCAAATGCTTTCAGATGAAAGTGTATGTTCCTTGCCTCTGCTTGGGGCTACTTCATCAGGAAACAACGCATAGAGAGTGCACTGAGAACTAACTGAGTGAGTCAAGTTTCATGCAGCTAGTACAAACCGTGTTTGAGTTACAGTTCCAAATGCATGTATCCCTATAGGGGAAAATGAAGTGAAACCTACAATTTCAAAGTATTCCTGCAAACGAACTATTCAACCTAGAAGATCTAAATTTGGGCAGCCAATGCAACCGGTATACTTATGTTTCCTGTCGAGTAACAACAAGTTAGGGTGAAAAAATATTTGCTCAGATTCCAGGAAACTCAAAGTTCTGTGGAATCACTGCAAATGCTTTCAAATGAAAGTTTCTTTGCCTTGCCTCTGCTTAGGGTTACTTCAACAGAAAACAAAGCATAGAGATCGCACTGAGAACTAGTTGAGTGAGTTTCAGTTTCAAGCAGCTAGCATAAACCGTGTTTGATTGATAATTCCAAATGCATACGTCCCTATAAGGAAAAGTGAAGTGAAACCTAAAAATTCAAAGTGTTCCTGCAAACGGACTTTTCAACCTAGAAGAACGAAATTTGGGTAGCTAAGTGCAACTGGTATATTCATCTTTCCTGACAAGGATCATCAAGATCAGGTGAGTAAATATTTGCAGAGATTCCAGTTAACTTGGAGCTCTGTTGAAGCTCTGTAAATGCTTTCGAAGGAAAGCCTACGTTCCTCGCCTCCACTTAGGGCCACTTCAACAGGGAACAAAGCACAGAGAGTACACCAGGAACTAGTTGAGTGAGTCAAGCTTCAAGCAGCTAGCACAAACAGTGTTTGATTTAGAGTTCCAAATGCATGTATTCCTATAGGTTAAAATGAAGAGAAACCCCCAAAATTCAATGTCTTCCTGAAACCAAATGCTTCAACTTAGAAGAACGAAGTTTTGGCAGCCAAATGCAACTGGTATACTCATCTTTCTTACCTAGTATCAACAAGATCAAGTGAAAAAATATTCGCTGAAATTCCAGTAAAATTGGGAGTTTTGTGGAAGCTCTGCAAACACTTCCAGAAGAAAGCGTATTTGCCTTGCCTCTGCTTGGGGATACTTCAGCAGGGGACAATGCATAGTGAGTGCACTGAGAACTAATTGAGTGAGCCAAGTTTCAAACAGGTATCACAAACTGTGTTTGATTTAGCATTCCAAATGCATGTATTCATATAGGGAAAAAAGAAGTTAAACTTAAAAATTCAAAGTGTTCCTGCAAAGGAACTCTTCAACATAAGATTACGAAATTTGGGCTGCCAAGTGCAACTCATATACTCATTTTTGCTGCCAAGTATCAACAAGATCGGGTGAAAAAATATTTGCTGAGAGTGCGGTAAACTCTGAGTTCTGTGGATGCTCTCCAAACACTTTCCAATGAAAGTCTATTTTTCTTTGCTCTGCTTAGGGGTACATAAACCGGTAACAGAGCATAGAGAGCACAATGAGAATTCATTCAGTGAGTCAAGTTTCAAGCAGCTAGCACAAACCGTGTTTGATTTAGATTTTCAAAAGCATGTATCCCTATAGGGGAAAATGTAGTAAAACCTAAATATTCAAAGTCATCCTGCAAAGGAATGTTTCAACCTAGCAGAACAAAATTTGTGCAGCCAAGTGCAACTGGTATACACATTTTTCCTACCAAGTATCAACAAGATAGGGTGACAAAATATTTGCTGAGGTTTCAGTAATCTCTGAGTTTTTTGGAAGCTCGGTGAATACTTTCCAAAGAAAGTGTGTTTTCCTTGCCTCTGCTTAGGGCTACTTCAACAGGGAACAATGCATAGAGAGTGCACTGAGAACTAGTTGAGTGAGTCAAGTTACAAGCACACAGCAAAACCGTGTTTGATTTAGAGTTCCAAATGCATGTATCCCTATAGGGGAAAATGAAGTGAAACCTAAAAATTCAAAGTTGTCCTGCAAACGAACGTTTCAATCGAGAAGCACGAAATTGGAACAGCCAAGGACAACTTGTATACATATCTCTCCTGTCGAATATCAAGAAGATCGGGTGAAAAAATATTAGCTGAGATTCCAGTAAACTCATAATTCTACGGAAGCTCTGCAAACACTTTCCAATGAAAGTGTATTTTCATTGTCTCTGTTTAGAGCTACTTCAACAGGGAACAAAGCATAGAGACCACACTGAGAACTAATCGAGTGTGTCAAGTTTCAAGCCGCTAGCAAAATCCGTGTTTCATTTAGAGTTCCAAATGCATGTATCCCTATAGGGGAAAACGAAGTGAAACCTAAAAATTCAAAGTGTTCCTGGAAAGGAACAGTTGAACCTAGAAGAATGAAATTTGGGAAGCCAAGTGCAACTGGTATAGCGATCTTTCCTGCCAAGTATCAACAAGAATGGGTGAAAATCTTTTTTCTGATATTCTTGTAAACTAAGAGTTCTGTGGGAGCTCTGCAAACGCTTTAAAATGAAAGTGTATTTCCTTGCCTTTGCTTACGGCTACTTTCACAGGGAGAAATGCATAGAGAGCACACTGAGAACTCATTGACTGAGTCAAGTTTCAAGCAGCTAGCACAAACCATGATTGATTTACAGTTCCAAATTCATGTATCCATATAGGGGGAAAGGAATTCAAACCTAAAAATAAAGTGTTCCTGAAAATGAATGCTTCAAACTGAAAAACGAAATTGGGGCAGCCAAGTGCAACTGGTATACACATTTTTCCGGCTAAGTATCAACAAGTTCGGGTGAATAAATATTTGCTGAGATTCCAGTAAACTCAGAGTTCTGTGGAAGCTTTGCAAATGCTTTCAGATGAAAGTGTATGTTCCTTGCCTCTGCTTAGAGCTACTACCACAGGGAACAAAGCTTAGAGAGCACACCACGAACTAATGGAGTGAGTCAAGTTTGAAGAAGCTAGCACAAACCATGTTTGATATACAGTTCCAAATGCATGTATCCCTATAAGGGAAAAGGAAGCGAAACTGAAAATTCAAAGCGCTCCTGCAAACGAACGCTTCAACCCTGAAGAACGAAATTTGGGCAGCCAAGTGAAACCACTAAACTCATCTTTGCTGCCCAGTATCATCAAGATCTGGTGAAAAATTTTGCTGAGATTCCAGTAAACTCAAGAGTTCTGTGGAAGCTTTGCAAATGCTTTCAGATGAAAGTGTATGTTCCTTGCCTCTGCTTGGGGCTACTTCATCAGGAAACAAAGCATAGAGAGTGCACTGAGAACTAACTGAGTGAGTCAAGTTTCATGCAGCTAGTACAAACCGTGTTTGAGTTACAGTTCCAAATGCATGTATCCCTATAGGGGAAAATGAAGTGAAACCTACAATTTCAAAGTATTCCTGCAAACGAACTATTCAACCTAGAAGATCTAAATTTGGGCAGCCAAATGCAACCGGTATACTTATCTTTCCTGTCGAGTAACAACAAGTTAGGGTGAAAAAATATTTGCTCAGATTCCAGGAAACTCAAAGTTCTGTGGAATCACTGCAAATGCTTTCAAATGAAAGTTTCTTTCCCTTGCCTCTGCTTAGGGTTACTTCAACAGAAAACAAAGCATAGAGATCGCACTGAGAACTAGTTGAGTGAGTTTCAGTTTCAAGCAGCTAGCATAAACCGTGTTTGATTTATAATTCCAAATGCATACGTCCCTATAAGGAAAAGTGAAGTGAAACCTAAAAATTCAAAGTGTTCCTGCAAACGGACTTTTCAACCTAGAAGAACGAAATTTGGGTAGCTAAGTGCAACTGGTATATTCATCTTTCCTGACAAGGATCATCAAGATCAGGTGAGTAAATATTTGCAGAGATTCCAGTTAACTTGGAGCTCTGTTGAAGCTCTGTAAATGCTTTCGAAGGAAAGCCTATGTTCCTCGCCTCCACTTAGGGCCACTTCAACAGGGAACAAAGCACAGAGAGCACACCAGGAACTAGTTGAGTGAGTCAAGCTTCAAGCAGCTAGCACAAACAGTGTTTGATTTAGAGTTCCAAATGCATGTATTCCTATAGGTTAAAATGAAGAGAAACCCCCAAATTCAATGTTTTCCTGAAAGCAAATGCTTCAACTTAGAAGAACGAAGTTTTGGCAGCCAAATGCAACTGGTATACTCATCTTTCTTACCTAGAATCAACAAGATCAAGTGAAAAAATATTCGCTGAAATTCCAGTAAACTTGGGAGTTTTGTGGAAGCTCTGCAAACACTTCCATAAGAAAGCGTATTTTCCTTGCCTCTGCTTGGGGATACTTCAGCAGGGGACAATGCATAGTGAGTGCACTGAAAACTAATTGAGTGAGCCAAGTTTCAAAGAGGTATCACAAACTGTGTTTGATTTAGCATTCCAAATGCATGTATTCATATAGGGAAAAAAGAAGTTAAACTTAAAAATTCAAAGTGTTCCTGCAAAGGAACTCTTCAACGTAAGATTACGAAATTTGGGCTGCCAAGTGCAACCCATATACTCATTTTTGCTGCCAAGTATCACCAAGATCGGGTGAAAAAATATTTGCTGAGAGTGCGGTAAACTCTGAGTTCTGTGGATGCTCTCCAAACACTTTCCAATGAAAGTCTATTTTTCTTTGCTCTGCTTAGGGGTACATAAACCGGTAACAGAGCATAGAGAGCACAATGAGAATTCATTCAGTGAGTCAAGTTTCAAGCAGCTAGCACAAACCGTGTTTGATTTAGATTTTCAAAGCATGTATCCCTATAGGGGAAAATGTAGTAAAACCTAAATATTCAAAGTCATCCTGCAAAGGAATGTTTCAACCTAGCAGAACAAAATTTGTGCAGCCAAGTGCAACTGGTATACACATTTTTCCTACCAAGTATCAACAAGATAGGGTGACAAAATATTTGCTGAGGTTTCAGTAATCTCTGAGTTTTTGGAAGCTCGGTGAATACTTTCCAAAGAAAGTGTGTTTTCCTTGCCTCTGCTTAGGGCTACTCCAACAGGGAACAATGCATAGAGAGTGCACTGAGAACTAGTTGAGTGAGTCAAGTTACAAGCACACAGCAAAAACTGTGTTTGATTTAGAGTTCCAAATGCATGTATCCCTATAGGGGAAAATGAAGTGCAACCTAAAAATTCAAAGTTGTCCTGCAAACGAACGTTTCAATCGAGAAGCACGAAATTGGACCAGCCAAGGACAACTTGTATATTTATCTCTCCTGTCGAATATCAAGAAGATCGGGTGAAAAAATATTAGCTGAGATTCCAGTAAACTCATAGTTCTACGGAAGCTCTGCAAACACTTACCAATGAAAGTGTATTTTCATTGTCTCTGTTTAGAGCTACTTCAACAGGGAACAAAGCATAGTGACCACACTGAGAACTAATCGAGTGTGTCAAGTTTCAAGCCGCTAGCAAAATCCATGTTTCATTTAGAGTTCCAAATGCATGTATCCCTATAGGGGAAAACGAAGTGAAACCTAAAAATTCAAAGTGTTCCTGGAAAGGAACAGTTGAACCTAGAAGAATGAAATTTGGGAAGCCAAGTGCAACTGGTATAGCGATCTTTCCTGCCAAGTATCAACAAGAATGGGTGAAAATCTTTTTTCTGATATTCTTGTAAACTAAGAGTTCTGTGGGAGCTCTGCAAACGCTTTAAAATGAAAGTGTATTTCCTTGCCTTTGCTTACGGCTACTTTCACAGGGAGAAATGCATAGAGAGCACACTGAGAACTCATTGACTGAGTCAAGTTTCAAGCAGCTAGCACAAACCATGATTGATTTACAGTTCCAAATTCATGTATCCATATAGGGGGAAAGGAATTCAAACCTAAAAATAAAGTGTTCCTGAAAATGAATGCTTCAAACTGAAAAACGAAATTGGGGCAGCCAAGTGCAACTGGTATACACATTTTTCCGGCTAAGTATCAACAAGTTCGGGTGAATAAATATTTGCTGAGATTCCAGTAAACTCAGAGTTCTGTGGAAGCTTTGCAAATGCTTTCAGATGAAAGTGTATGTTCCTTGCCTCTGCTTAGAGCTACTACCACAGGGAACAAAGCATAGAGAGCACACCACGAACTAATGGAGTGAGTCAAGTTTGAAGAAGCTAGCACAAACCATGTTTGATATACAGTTCCAAATGCATCTATCCCTATAAGGGAAAAGGAAGCGAAACTGAAAATTCAAAGCGCTCCTGCAAACGAACGCTTCAACCCTGAAGAACGAAATTTGGGCAGCCAAGTGAAACCACTAAACTCATCTTTGCTGCCCAGTATCATCAAGATCTGGTGAAAAAATTTTGCTGAGATTCCAGTAAACTCAAGAGTTCTGTGGAAGCTTTGCAAATGCTTTCCGATGAAAGTGTATGTTCCTTGCCTCTGCTTGGGGCTACTTCATCAGGAAACAAAGCATAGAGAGTGCACTGAGAACTAACTGAGTGAGTCAAGTTTCATGAAGCTAGTACAAACCGTGTTTGAGTTAGAGTTCCAAATGCATGTATCCCTATAGGGGAAAATGAAGTGAAACCTACAATTTCAAAGTATTCCTGCAAACGAACTATTCAACCTAGAAGATCTAAATTTGGGCAGCCAAATGCAACCGGTATACTTATCTTTCCTGTCGAGTAACAACAAGTTAGGGTGAAAAAATATTTGCTCAGATTCCAGGAAACTCAAAGTTCTGTGGAATCACTGCAAATGCTTTCAAATGAAAGTTTCTTTCCCTTGCCTCTGCTTAGGGTTACTTCAACAGAAAACAAAGCATAGAGATCGCACTGAGAACTAGTTGAGTGAGTTTCAGTTTCAAGCAGCTAGCATAAACCGTGTTTGATTTATAATTCCAAATGCATACGTCCCTATAAGGAAAAGTGAAGTGAAACCTAAAAATTCAAAGTGTTCCTGCAAACGGACTTTTCAACCTAGAAGAACGAAATTTGGGTAGCTAAGTGCAACTGGTATATTCATCTTTCCTGACAAGGATCATCAAGATCAGGTGAGTAAATATTTGCAGAGATTCCAGTTAACTTGGAGCTCTGTTGAAGCTCTGTAAATGCTTTCGAAGGAAAGCCTACGTTCCTCGCCTCCACTTAGGGCCACTTCAACAGGGAACAAAGCACAGAGAGCACACCAGGAACTAGTTGAGTGAGTCAAGCTTCACGCAGCTAGCACAAACAGTGTTTGATTTAGAGTTCCAAATGCATGTATTCCTATAGGTTAAAATGAAGAGAAACCCCCCAAATTCAATGACTTCCTGAAAGCAAATGCTTCAACTTAGAAGAACGAAGTTTTGGCAGCCAAATGCAACTGGTATACTCATCTTTCTTACCTAGTATCAACAAGATCAAGTGAAAAAATATTTGCTGAAATTCCAGTAAACTTGGGAGTTTTGTGGAAGCTCTGCAAACACTTCCATAAGAAATCGTATTTTCCTTGCCTCTGCTTGGGGATACTTCAGCAGGGGACAATGCATAGTGAGTGCACTGAGAACTAATTGAGTGAGCCAAGTTTCAAACAGGTATCACAAACTGTGTTTGATTTAGCATTCCAAATGCTTGTATTCATATAGGGAAAAAAGAAGTTAAACCTAAAAATTCAAAGTTGTCCTGCAAACGAACGTTTCAATCGAGAAGCACGAAATTGGAACAGCCAAGGACAACTTGTATAGTTATCTCTCCTGTCGAATATCAAGAAGATCGGGTGAAAAAATATTAGCTGAGATTCCAGTAAACTCATAGTTCTACGGAAGCTCTGCAAACACTTTCCAATGAAAGTGTATTTTCATTGTCTCTGTTTAGAGCTACTTCAACAGGGAACAAAGCATAGAGACCACACTGAGAACTAATCGAGTGTGTCAAGTTTCAAGCCGCTAGCAAAATCCGTGTTTCATTTAGAGTTCCAAATGCATGTATCCCTATAGGGGAAAACGAAGTGAAACCTAAAAATTCAAAGTGTTCCTGGAAAGGAACAGTTGAACCTAGAAGAATGAAATTTGGGAAGCCAAGTGCAACTGGTATAGCGATCTTTCCTGCCAAGTATCAACAAGAATGGGTGAAAATCTTTTTTCTGATATTCTTGTAAACTAAGAGTTCTGTGGGAGCTCTGCAAATGCTTTAAAATGAAAGTGTATTTCCTTGCCTTTGCTTACGGCTACTTTCACAGGGAGAAATGCATAGAGAGCACACTGAGAACTCATTGACTGAGTCAAGTTTCAAGCAGCTAGCACAAACCATGATTGATTTACAGTTCCAAATTCATGTATCCATATAGGGGGGAAGGAATTCAAACCTAAAAATAAAGTGTTCCTGAAAATGAATGCTTCAAACTGAAAACGAAATTGGGGCAGCCAAGTGCAACTGGTATACACATTTTTCCGGCTAAGTATCAACAAGTTCGGGTGAATAAATATTTGCTGAGATTCCAGTAAACTCAGAGTTCTGTGGAAGCTTTGCAAATGCTTTCAGATGAAAGTGTATGTTCCTTGCCTCTGCTTAGAGCTACTACCACAGGGAACAAAGCATAGAGAGCACACCACGAACTAATGGAGTGAGTCAAGTTTGAAGAAGCTAGCACAAACCATGTTTGATATACAGTTCCAAATGCATGTATCCCTATAAGGGAAAAGGAAGCAAAACTGAAAATTCAAAGCGCTCCTGAAAACGAATGCTTCAACCCTGAAGAACGAAATTTGGGCAGCCAAGTGAAACCACTAAACTCATCTTTGCTGCCCAGTATCATCAAGATCTGGTGAAAAAATTTTGCTGAGATTCCAGTAAACTCAAGAGTTCTGTGGAAGCTTTGCAAATGCTTTCCGATGAAAGTGTATGTTCCTTGCCTCTGCTTGGGGCTACTTCATCAGGAAACAAAGCATAGAGAGTGCACTGAGAACTAACTGAGTGAGTCAAGTTTCATGCAGCTAGTACAAACCGTGTTTGAGTTAGAGTTCCAAATGCATGTATCCCTATAGGGGAAAATGAAGTGAAACCTACAATTTCAAAGTATTCCTGCAAACGAACTATTCAACCTAGAAGATCTAAATTTGGGCAGCCAAATGCAACCGGTATACTTATCTTTCCTGTCGAGTAACAACAAGTTAGGGTGAAAAAATATTTGCTCAGATTCCAGGAAACTCAAAGTTCTGTGGAATCACTGCAAATGCTTTCAAATGAAAGTTTCTTTCCCTTGCCTCTGCTTAGGGTTACTTCAACAGAAAACAAAGCATAGAGATCGCACTGAGAACTAGTTGAGTGAGTTTCAGTTTCAAGCAGCTAGCATAAACCGTGTTTGATTTATAATTCCAAATGCATACGTCCCTATAAGGAAAAGTGAAGTGAAACCTAAAAATTCAAAGTGTTCCTGCAAACGGACTTTTCAACCTAGAAGAACGAAATTTGGGTAGCTAAGTGCAACTGGTATATTCATCTTTCCTGACAAGGATCATCAAGATC